>NC_068985.1:89515525-89518688 GCF_001194135.2 Octopus bimaculoides
TATATATATATATATATTACTGCTCTGATTATGCGTATGTTTCAGTCTAACAATCTATGCCACGTGCTATTAAATGAATTAAAACTTTTAACTATGGAGCGTACACGCATGGGGTACGCAATGTATGCATAAACGCCTGTATGTGTATGTGGGTATGTATATGTGCGTTTTCTTTCTCTGTGTATAAAATTCAGGAGTGTGTATTACCTATGTTTTACAATTCAAACTTATTCGAATTCCCGAACTATACACTATTGTACAAAAGGACACCTGCAACTCTCACCGTTTGAAATGAAACATTAGACGCGTAGCTACTTAATTTGGAGTCCAGTTCAAGTATATTAACAGCCAAATACAGGCGAAATAGTAAAGAGTATGACGTATGGAGTATGTTATAATCTGTTTAAATGTATCAATAGTGATTATTGTAGTTATCTTGTACAGGAATACCAAGCATTCAACTGACGTTGCTATAACTTGAAGTCGACAAAGATTACCACGCTTTCAAACATAGGAAAACAAATGCATTTTTGTTTCTCACTCTATTTATCGCAGAATATACTGACTGTGTTCTAAATAAACAAAAAAGCACATTAACAGTGTTGCTCTATCGTTTCAGATTCCTGGTCTCTCTATTAAGATATATATTTCGTTAACATTATGCACCTGCTTCATGTTATTAGAGATGGGAACTAAACAAAGCCATTCACATTAGTTTTAAAGCAGCACTTTTATCATTTATATGTATATTTTATCTCTTACTCGTTTCCGTCGTTAGATTTCGGTCATGCTGTAGCACTGCCATCAAGATCTTTACTCGAGGAAATTTACCTCACCATATATTCTTTTTAACCTGGTAATTTATTCAGTGGGTTCTTTTGCCGAACTTTACAGGGACGTAAACAGCTCAGCTCCAGTTATCATGCGGTAATAGGAGATGGTTACACATACAATGAAACGCTTACACATACACGCGAGCGCACACGTAAGCACATACACACATGTACTCACACACAAACATACATAAATATCTGTGTGGCTTTTCTCTGTTTATGTCTACCAAATCCATTCCCAATGCTTTCTTCGACAAGATGATGCAGGCACATGCCCAATGGAACTTCGCTGTAGGACTCAAATCGAAAGCATGTGATTGGGAAGCAACTTGCGACTATATCCCTATATCGGAATATTCTCTGCATATTTATTTTGCTATAATCATTATTTTGGGGATTCCCTGCAGAATAAAAAGAACATATGCCGCTAGTGTTCAAACATGTATAAAACGCGATCAACATAATCTAAAAGCGCCATTCCAACAATGACCCTCTGGTTTGAATTTTACGCAGACATAGTACATCTAAAACTATATTCTTACCCACATATTAAAAAGGCAGGACACGATTAAATAAATATGTAGTTTCTATTTCTAGCACACGAAAGAGGCAATCATACGTTTACCTTTTGACTAGAGAAAGAATAGGGCTAAAGAATGGAGGAAACTATACCATTTTCAGGTGAGGAGTACCATTGGATATATGGAACTCTCTGTTCCATTGTCTTTGAATTAGTTCTAAGCGTTATTTGGTTTGTATGATATTGGTTTCAATTTGGGCGGAATACAAAAACAATTTTGGTGGAATCGATTAAAACCACATGAACTGGTGGTGCTCAACTAGTACTTATTTCTTAGACCTAGAGAGGATAAAAGAACTGGTCGGAATTTGAACCTTCCAGAAAAGACGAATGCTATGCTGCAAAGCATTTTCACGGCGACTGTATAATTTGCCATCTCACCGCCTTATTTGGTTTTCATAATATATATTCGTTTCAAATTTTGGAACAAGGCCAGCAACTTCAAAGGTGGGAGTAAGTCGATTATATCGACATCAGTGCTCGGCAGGTACTTATTTTATCTACCACGAATGAATGAAAAGCTAATCTGACTGCGACAGAATTTAAACGACGAAAGAAAAGACGGGCAGAATACTGTCAAATCTTTCGCACGGAGAACTCAATCTCCTGCCATTAGGCTGCCTTACGTGATTTTAATAATATTTAACGCCGCAACATGTATAACCCAATGGATTGAGATTGTTGCTTGGCATATGCTTCTTCTCAGCTCTTGTCAACAAGACACGAGACTAATACTGATATTTTCAAACATGAAGGTTATTCGTATGTAAGATCGTCGATTACTGACGGAAACCCCCATTAAAAAAAGTATTTGTTTTTAAACAATTCCATTCATCTGCTGGAACCATATTTATTAACATTAAAATTTATCAACTAAACGAGGGATTATTTAGTTGGTGACTTGGCTTGCTATAAAGTGTGGACCCGTGTACGTGAAATCACACTATAAGATATGCCGAAATTTTGTTCTCATCAGCAAAGGAAATATTCTCATTCCGACTCAATCACATATAAACCGATGCTAAGATCTAAAAACACAAGAAAATTTATATTGAACAGAGTGATTGTGATGGCGATGGCGATGGTAGAAGGAACTGGAAGAAATGTTGGATGATGACGATGATGATTCTTAAACACGTTGACAACCACATAATTTTCAGTTTTCTTCCATAATCATTAAACTACTGTAGATTAAAATAAATATTTACCGTGATGTTTTCTTTCATATATATTTATAAAACTATAAATGTCATGTTAGAGAAGTTACAATGAAAATGTCTTATTGCTGTAGAATCTGTGATTGAGGAGCAAACAGAATCAAAGGGTTATGTTAAGATCACATACGTAAATATAATTGTACAGGGGCTGTGACATACAGAAATAAAACAAATATGCCAATGAATGACTGTCAATAAATTTTTGAAATTAAGTATGGAAGATCTAGCATCTAGCTGTATATAAAACTAATATGTTTCACAGAAATAGAGTAGAGAAGTAAAAAGTATATGGGATGATCATAAAATTATAGTATCTCTATAATCTACAATAACAATAGATGTCTTCACAGAAGAGGATATGGGCCCGGTCGTTGTTGTGTGGTAAGAAGTTTCGTTTATAGCCATGATGCTCCAGATTCAGTTTCACGTCGTGATAACTTAGAGTAGATTCATCTAATAGAGCCTCGGACAGACCAAATATTAGTGAGTGAATTTGGTAGACGAAAATAAATAAAAGGTCAATATATATATAT
>NC_068985.1:89519268-89521160 GCF_001194135.2 Octopus bimaculoides
ATATTATCGACCAAAATTCTTCCAGATGTTTCTCCAGCATGGCCGACGTATATAGAACAACTGAAGCAAGTAGAAGATAGAAGATACTTACATAAACACACACGCACACACAAACGCACACACACACGCTCACGAACACTCTGACGCACACACACACATATGCATAATTGGAATAAAATGATGCATTTAAATGAGTGGGTGTATCTTTTTTTTTATAAATGGAGGCTGGTTTTGTGTAGGTTCGTAATATGATTTAACACTCTCTATTTGTAAGAGATATTTCTACTCCCTAAGTTTTCCTTATGTTTACATGTAAATGTTTGACTCCAATCAAAGCGAGTGCACGCATGATGTTGTATGTATATATGTATGTACCTATCTATCTATCTATCTATCTATCTATCTATTTATCTATCTATAGACACCGAAAGGTAACTTACTATTATATGTAAACGCCGAATAGTGAATTTACTTGTATGCGCAAAGTTTTACCAAACATGTGTAAATTACTTAGAGGGCATCTAAGTAACAGTAATATAATCTCATTGATGTGAAAGTCTTCCAAGGAATCTTTTTGAGATCTGTGTATTACACGGAATCTATGCAGGTCCGCTTGTTGTCTACGTGACATACCCGCCTAATCGGAACTTGTGCCTTCGGTTTTCTGAAAAGGCTTACCCTATTCAAACCCGTTCTCGAATTACATCATATGGGATTATCTTACGCTATACTATTCCTAGCATGGATATATCGATGGACCCATGTGGACTATGAAAGGTCTTCTATTTTGTATTATCCGAAGTTTCACTTGCGTATAAGAGCATAGTTAGAATGGTGCTGTTGGAGAGACTGACATGTAATGTTGCGCTTAAATTACCTTTGATCACCTCTGTTTTCTGAGGTCAGCGGCTCCCATCCTGCACTCGAGATGTCAGTGGTGACGTCTTGGCGGATTCACAGTGGGATTCAAGAAGTCGTAAACCTTCACTTTCTCCATTTCTTCTGAAATATACATGTGTATGAATGTGTGTGTGCGCGCGCGCGCGCGTGTGTGTGTGTGTGTGTGTGTGTGTTTGTGTGTGTGGATGTGAAAGTGATAGAAAAATTAGCGAAATATAATCAGAAGCGGACATATTCTCTGAATGCAAGAGGAATGTTCTTTTTACTCCATGTACAAGGACCAACATTTTGGAGGAGGCTCCATTCGATTAGATCGAACCTAGTACGCGACTAATACTTAATTTATCGACCCCGAAATTATGAAAGGCAAAGTAGACTTCGGTGGAATTCGAACTCAGAACATAAAATCAGACGAAATACTACAGAGCCTCTTGCTCAGTGTGCTAACGTTTCTATCAGCTCGCCGCCTTGCAAGAAGAAGATTATAGCAGCATGTAAAATGGTACGATCATCTGGATTTACGATATTCAAATACATTTATATCATCCATATCTAGGTATTGTTGAATCTACGCTCATCATTGCCCGAAAGGGTGTATGCAAATATATTTGTGCCTGCATTTATACACAATTAACACACGCACGCAGACACTCACGAATGCAAACACACAGGCATAAATGCCACATTAAAAGAAAGTGGCGGTTCCAAATTTATAGCTTCTACAATGGGATTAACAATAGTTTCATAATTTCAGCATCATAGTATCCATGGAGCAATGGAATAGAATCAACTGTCTGTATGTCTGAGTGCAAACATTATATGTATACATATATAGATATACATACATATATATGTGTGTGTGTGTGTGTGTGTGCTTCTATGTGTCTTTGTGTCTATGTATTTATCTGTGTATTCATATTTATATAACTAGGCTATGCTATATATACATATATATATATATATATATATATATATATATATATATATATATA
>NC_068985.1:89522497-89524351 GCF_001194135.2 Octopus bimaculoides
TGTGTGTGTGTGTGTGTGTGTGTGTGTGTGTGTGTGTGTGTGTTTGTGTGTGTGACAGGAAGAAAAGGAAAGAGTCTGGAGATAAATTAAATAGCTGTGTTGACAATTTACGGCCAGCCAATCGGATTGCTATATATGTATAGAGTTTCTTTGTGTATATTACAGGAAGTTTAGCCATGGTGTTTATAACGTATATCTATATACATGCACAAACACACGAAAGTATACACACATGCATAGAGAAATGAAAATATTGAATAAACGATATAAGTATAACAATATAAGTACGATATAAGTACAATTGTTTCGATGCATTTTTACTTCAGGCGAGAGGTGTCGGTCAACATGCTTATCGGCGTTTCGTCCGTCATCATCTTATTATTTCAAATGCCGACGGCGTCAACTTTCCCTGTTCAAATAACTCCCAGTTAAACACTGAGATTGACAAAATCGAGTAGCCTAGTACAAAAATTTGAATCAAATATATATGAAATAATGTTTACAATTAAAATCTTTGTGAGAAGATTGTTTAAATTATCATTATTGATAACAATATTATTTTTAGGAGACAACTCTTAAAACGCTGGTGAGAAAATTATATTCGGTAATGATATATTTTTGTAATATAAAGGAATTTGCCGTAGCAATAAATCGGACTAAAAATGAAGAAACCATTCAGAATAGCACATACATAAATGTATTCGTGATAGAAATTGAATGAATGTGTATGTTACAACGGAGCGTAATGTCATAAACGAGAGCAATCACTGTTTGATAAAAGCAAAAACGAGAAAAAGTTGATCGTATCGACGCGAAACTTTAGAAATGTGAGTTACATAACGTAATAAACTAATAATAATAATAATAATAATAATAATAATAATAATAATAATAATAATAATAATAATAATGATAATAATAATAGCAGTAATAATAATAATAATAGTAATAACAATAGTGATAATAAATTGATGCATAGAATTTCACGCAAGTTAGAGCTTTAAGAACTTGAATACTCTTCATTGTAAAATAGCATCTAAAAACGTCTGCAAATACAAAGCAGATATATGGACGATAAGATGAAGATATTATGATTCTTGGAGTTTGTGGCTACTGATGTCAATGGATGCTCATAATAAAGGAATATATACGTAGGTGAGTGTGTGTGTGTGTGTGTTCATGTGTATCCATGTATGTGTACCTAGATAGTGATACGAGGCATACATAAGATGTAAGTGCCAGACTAAAAGAGCAAGCACGCAAACCTATAAGCGGAATACAGGTTATAAATTTTCTTTCTGTGTTTGTTTGCCTATCTATCTATCTTTCTGTCTGTCTGCCTATATATCTATCTATCTGTCTATCTATCTATGTATCTATATATCTCTATCTCTCTCTCGCTTTCTTTCTTTCTCTCACTCTATATATGATCATACATGGATGCATATATATATATATATATTTCTGTTATACTAACTTCTACTTCACTGCTATACACTCCTGTTTCTTCCTCCTTGTTCCACTTCCTCCCTCCAACATCCTTTCTGCTCTCGTGTGACCTGTGGTCAGCTTTCTTTTCACTCCAGCCGCTGTGAAGGCAAGACGAACTACTAGCGTTCTACCTCAGATTCGCGTTTGGCCGTACCGCTTTTGAATGTTGTTTTCACTGTCCAATTTTTCCTGTCTTGGTTTGTGTTTGCCACCTTGGAATCCTCTGTAGTTGGTCGATCCAGTACTCAGGAAGAGACTATTCTAGAGTACGTTATGTCTTATCTTCGAAACGTCAGGTTAGAATAGAGGCAGCTGATGAAGGAACATTCCAAGTGGCTTTCCGTTTTCCTATGTGTTCGTTCC
>NC_068985.1:89524566-89526113 GCF_001194135.2 Octopus bimaculoides
ATATATATATATATATATATATATATATATATATATATATATACACATACATATACATATACATAAATACATGTTTGTGTGCATCTTTGTGCGTGTGTGAGTGTACATATATGAACACACATTTAACGTATATCTATACACTAATTTCCATTAGCTTGATTTCAAAGTTTGCCTGTAGCCACCAGTTGCAACAGTAATTTGATTAGAGCATCGGTAGATGTTTAGATACTTATGCAAATATATTTTTTTTCATAAATATAAGGAATTAACGTTGCCAAAGAACGATTTACAAACATTGTATAATTTAGATAAATGAGAGTAAATAACTTTTTTTTTATAGTTAAAACCTGATAACAGGAAAGTACGAATGAGAAAACACAAGACAATGAAATATTTAAGTAAAAGTTACTAACATAAAACTAATAAAATGTTTCTAAAATAAAATAAAATATACAGGAAAAAAGAGAAAAACAAATGGAAAAAATATGTATGAGAAAATACAATATCTGTATTTAGCTTTTCTGTAAGTTCGCTTTTCATGTGAAAGATATATACTCATTCATTAAGCCATCGTTCCCATATGGAAAAACGTGTAAGAAATATATGCTTATTTGTGCTATTGTCTACCAAGATGAACTTAGTTTATTATAAGCTAAAGAAATAAGCAGGGATTATTATAACGATCTGTTTAATTATTGTAGGTTTCAATAGAGTCAACCGTAAATTGTATTTGTTGTTATTTAGCTGTTGTGAGCGTATATTGGATTAGCTCTGAAAATAACTGATGTTAAAGTCACGGCAAATGCCGGCTTATAGTTTTATAATGACATGTATAATTTGTGCAACATGAAACATGTAACGCCGATACTAATGCACAGAAACAGCCGTAGTGGACTGGATTAAAACCCTTTCACTTAATCTTCTAGTATCATTTCTTTCTCCTTTTGGTTGTATGAAATCCGCGTAATCTAATGGATTTCTATGTGTATATCTAGTAAAAGAAAAAGAAAATCCTACTGCATGAGAACTTATGTTACCCGACCCAAATCCAGTACGTATATATATTTTACTTTTTCAGCTCAAAGTTGTGGCCATACTGGTTCACAACCGTTTTGCTACACTGTTATCTTTGAGAGCCTCCTCTAATGTGTGCCATTTGATGATAAGGGAGTTTGACGTCGCTACCCTCATTTGCTCTTGCTGCCGCGAGGTAGGTTCATCAATCGCCACTTTTATGTGTCATGCATTGTCTTTGAAGTGAATCCTTCAGAAACATGACTGATGTTATTTGAAAAATATTATCCTGGTATAGATAGATATGTTTTTTTTCTTTTGTGATTTCTAATGGATTTGCGTCATATATTTCAAATCAATTCCGCCACATGTATTCGTGTCTGAAGGATCGCTTGGAAAGAGAAGGCAGGACATATAAATCTGCAATGTTATTTTGTGTCCACATCATGAAACTATTCGTAATACGTATTTATATTATGTCTGTGCGCGCAGACACGCACTCCCTCACATATACACATATAAGTATATATATA
>NC_068985.1:89526891-89527625 GCF_001194135.2 Octopus bimaculoides
ATATATATATATAGTTGTCTAACTATCTATTTATATATATATATATATATACACGCACAAACAGGGGGCGTATATTTGCTCACGCCACTCGGAAGCCCACGCTCTCACAGTCACTTATGTATATTACATAAATATATTTCTTTATACTTATTACAGTCTATACATATACGTAAGTACGCTTCTATGTTAGTATGTGTAACAGAAACTTTGTACATATTTGTGCTGGGTGTGTAAGAAAGGAATGCAATGGAGGTGATAAAATGTGAAAGCCGTTGAATCAACGCATACAAATAAGACAATCAACAATGAACGCCAAACCCCTTAACGAAAACACAGATTGTATCGTTGTAAATCAATCGTAATAAGTAAAAAATAAGCAGAAAAATGCAGCAGGAAAAAGAATGAGATATCGTAAAATTGGCTTAATTTTGTCACACACTGATATAAATGGTTGATGGATATCATAGAGATTATAGTGTATTGAGGATTAGAGAGATTAGTGATGCAGACAAATATTTATCAGAGACTGGAATGCTGGAAGACTACTGAAGTACAGCAAAGCGTAAATAACAATTTAATATGAAATAAAGAGTATCTGTAAATAATATTTACAGTATAGTTGAAATGTAAATACACGCTCGAACATGCGCACACCCACACACACACGTATAGATATATGTAGATTTCCGTCTTCCAGATTCATTCACAAGGCTCTGGTATATATATATATATAT
>NC_068985.1:89529014-89530953 GCF_001194135.2 Octopus bimaculoides
ATATATATATATATATACATGTATATATGTTTATATATAAGCTTGTGTATATGTATGTATATACCTCCTACTGGGAAAGAAGGACGGTCCGTAACGGGTTCACTCTGTTATGTTTGAGTAGAGTAGACCAAATCGAAATGATATATTTTGCTCGAGAACATAATGTATCACCTGGCGGAGAAGTCGAAACCACAATTTTCCTTGCATGCGTGTAACAGCTCTCTGAAACGTCGTGCGCTTGCAGTGACAGACAGACACACGTACACATACACACACAAACACAAATTCATGCGTGAATTCTAATATAGTTCAATTATGTCTTTACACATTTTTGAAAGAATCTTGCGTATCGTAAACGCTGGGATTTTGGGGTGTGGAATTTGAAATGTGTTACGAATACATTTCTACTGCCCTTAAGTGTGTTTACCTCTCAACACTATGGCTACCAACGTTACTAATGGTGCTACTTCTCCAACTACTACTATTATTAATACTATTATTTATAATACTACTACTATTACTATATATTTAATGTATGTAGTTCCAAAAATTAAATTTATGAACAATTAAGTTTAAGGAAGTGTTAAGCAAATATATTCCATATAGACGCTTTTATATTAAATATGTCCTCCGCTTAAAAGAATATTAATCTTGAGATTATTGTACGTCATCAGCTAACATATGAATCACTTGGTAAAAGTTCTGATAAGTTTGTAAGTGTTTTACGATAGTCACTTGCATAATGATCATAGCTAAGACTGACACAGTGTAAATATCTTGTAATATAGTCTACAACAGTTGCATGAGTATCTGCTTATTTACCTATCTACTCCTCTGTCTACCCGTCAATCAATCTTTATTGTAAACATATGCATAAATAAAACAGAACGATATATGTACGCGTGTGAATCTCGATAAACTAAATTCCGTTGATGCTCACCTAATTTTCTTTACATCGCTTACAACAAGCTCCCTTTCACGACTGCAGGAACATCTGGCTATGATCTCTGCGGTTGCATTGTACATCCTCTAAATCTGTGTACATGTTACTTTTGCCAATAGCACGCATAAGATTAACGTTAATAAGCATCCCTGTAACCGTGTGAGCAAGTTAGTATGATAACTTGCTGGGCAATGCCTCAGAAAACAGAACTATGTTTTCAGATGTATATAACAGTCAAAGATATATCTGATAATAAACCAATTCACGTTCCACTGATTTTAAACAAAAACAATTCCTATTCATCTATCTTCTTTCTAAAATAATGACAAAATTAATCCAACAGGTATGAACGTCTTCCTTGACGTTAAAAGGCTGGGAACCGAACAGCTGACCTAATGCCGAAATATGATACCAATAATATTGTACATAGAAAAAAGTGTTCGCAGAGACGGATGCATATATGTAAGAATATTTAAATGCCCGCAAAACTACTTCGTAACGCGAATCCACCAAACTTCAATATGCGCTTAAATAAAGAGGCATTTCTTTTTTTTATCTAAACATATATTTCTGTTAAAATAGTATATTAACAATGCCTTTCACAATTTTTGGAATCGCAATATTAACAAGAATACAATTTACTAATTCAAATTAGCGAAGCAGAACAATATAATGAAGAAAAATGTTCCGCTGCCTCTAAAAAAAGAAAAAAAAGAAAATTGTAAACACATAAAACAGGTTGCATAAAAGATGATCGGAGACGAATATTTGGCGTTCACGGAGGCCATTCGCAGCAGTTCACTGATGTTTACTGAAAATATATTGGAGTGGAATTAGCAGAACTGGTGGAGCGCAGTTTTTTGCGACTCACCCAAGAATCAATAACTTATAATTACCAGCCAAACAAAAAGTCATGTTTTATACACACACATACACACACACAGACACACACACACACACATACATACACACACACATATATATATATATGTATAT
>NC_068985.1:89534290-89539239 GCF_001194135.2 Octopus bimaculoides
ACAAAGACCTGGAAATAGAGATAACTCGAATGTGGAATCTAAAAACAGAAAAAATTCCTATCGTAGTAGGTGCCTTAGGTATAATAAAAAAGATATTCAGACAAATACATAACAAAAACACCAGGACTTACAAATATATATAACATACAGAAAATTGCACTACTGGGTACTACACACATTCTACGCAAAACACTTTCAATGCAGTAAACATAAGAGCATCACGGCAAACCACAGCACATACCCAAGGCGCACAGAGCTGCGCTCGGTAGTGAAGTGAAAGCACGTTATAAAAATAAAACTAATGAACAATAATAATAATAATAATAATAACAACAGCATCGAAAAATACCTTAGGAATGAGAAGCCAGTTTCGAAATTTTCCCAAGACACCTGATGAAGGGTGGAGTGTATATCAGCCGAAACGTTGTGTTAACAACAAACAAGATGAGGACAAATATCCGTCAAATGTAATTAATGTAAATAATGTATGTAATTCCTCATCTCTTAAATATAGATCTGCTTTCTTGTTGTTATAACCTGAAATCATTATTAAAGTGGAATTCATCGTTACTACATAATTCATTAAGACAGTGACCTGTCAGAAAACCTTGCACCCCGCACAAACTACTTAGCGACATTTCACCTACCATTTCCAAGTTCAAATTCTACAGACGCCGACTGCGCCCTCCATCTTTTCGGGTTCAATAAAATAAGTACCAGCCCTGCACTGGTGCCGATCTATTCGATTACCTCCCTGTCACTAAATATAAGGCATTGTGCTTGTACTAAAGCAGATTATATATTTTAATGCACCCTCTAGGTGCAATCCTTTCATATTAACATTATGTATGTAACAGAGAAAACGCATACTACATTTAGGTGGTCAGATGTTCAAAGTTTTGATTTACTTGAATCGAATGTGGTGGTTATAATTCTGTATCGACAAAAACTAGAATTGATACCTAATTCTGTAAACGAAATCTGTGCCGTCATGTATTGAAAATCGATAAATTTATGTTCATCCCATATCCAGACGTGTATGTGTAATGAAGTGTGTTTTTAAATGGTCTCGCTTCATATGACAGATATTTAGGCGTTGTGTCTAAAGAGCTAGTATGTGTGTGTAGGTGTGTGTATGTTGATATATATATATATATATATATATATATATATATAAACATATGTATATGATAGCCATCGTGATCTTACAAAAATGATAGAAATGATTTAATTATCTCAAGCAGAAAAGACTTGATGTATGTTAAATAAATTTACTCTAAATGGCAAAAGAAAAAGAAGAAAGAACACAAGATGAAGATTAAAGTTAGAAAATAAACGGATCATTATCAAATAAATTGAACAGTACAACAAAAATACAAAATACAGAAACTAAACTGATAAAATATGATGTAAAGGACGCAGGAAAAATAGTTGAAGGCAAAATATAAAAAAAATAATCAGCTTTAAAGTTGCAATGAGAAATAATTCCATTTAATCACCAGATAATTTTGAAAAGTTAACTTGGCAAAGTATGTTACTTTTTCTCTGAACAGTCAATAACGCTAACACAGCCAACGTTGTTTGACCGTCTTAAAACACATGAAATATAACACTTAAAATAATACGACCAAACACACGTGCAAACACAAAGCCAAACAGATAATGTTAACACACACACAAAACACAGGTATATACATACAGATAGAAAACACAACAGTCTATTCTAGCGAAAAGAATATAAAAATATATAACAGAATAAAATTCACGAGTTACTTGCTCATAAAACTTTTCACTAAAATTAATTCTCTTTATAAAAATAATTAAAAAATAAAGAATCTTGAACTGCCAATATTTTTTTGGTAATTTCTATTGGGTTTTGTTATGTAATTTTTAGAATTCATTTTTCCCTGCCGTTGTTTTAATTTATAGTAGAATATATTATTTCTTTATTTATTACAATTATTTATTCGTCGATGAATACAAATTTGAAATTTGCCTTCTCTTTCTTTAGACGAAACATCTGAATGTTAAACTTAATATATTCCATTTCCTCATTCTAATAGTTTTTATAGTCATGATTGATATTTCATTATTAATACATTATACTTTGTGCTGTCATTATCGTCATTATTATTATTATTGTTGTTGTTGTTGTTGTTGTTAATATCATGATTATTAGATTCGTATTTTTTTTTTGTTCAAGTTTCTCTTCTGACCTTTTGTTGCAACAACATCCAATTTTTCAAGAAACAAAAACATTAACAATTCAAATTACAAATAAACGAATTTTATTTTCGAAATGCTATCCCCATTTTTGAAACGGGTAACATACTCGAAGCTAAAAGGAGGACACAACAACGAGTTCCTGCTGGTGGCTCAACCTTTAGATAAAGGCAAGTTGTGGAAAATCGTCACTAGTTAGGGAGTATGAATTAAAAACAATATCTCTCTGGAAGAGGATGTGTACAAATAAATGTCTGAAGAAAAAAATTCTATGTAGCGTTCATACATACTTTTGAACCGTGTTGCTTTACCCGTGTATCTTGTTCAAGATTTGCTGATTAAAAAAAAAAAACCATGCGGCAGATGAAAAGTGCTTGCTTTCTAATTTAATCATCTCTAGCTGTTTGCACGTATCCTTTGATCTGCTGATGTAATCATTGATTGATGTTCATTGAACGTTTTCATTGATCACTTTCTGGAACTATATTTGTTGGTATCTGGCCAGAATTGGCAATAATTGATCAATGGGCTGAAAATTAATTATCGGTCAGAGGCCAGCGATTTTATTCTTCATTTATATACGTCGAAATATAATCAGTGGCTACTTGACCGGAATCGCAATCAGAGAAAGGTATTGTTGGTCAAACAGCCCAAAATTCCAATCAATACTGAAAAATCCCAATCACTAATATGACAACTGACCAGAAATCCTAATCATAAATCACTTCACTTCTAAATCCCGAAAATTGAAAATCAGATTCGGATAGCTTGATTAATCGATTTGACTTAATACTCTAAGGTATGTTTCTAGAATTCGGTCATGCCTTACATTTAGCAGAGTTTTATGACAGAGATATAATATACTGGATTTAATAAACCATATTGTGTGGTACCATAGACATGACGGTCAGCTCCTTTTGAAGAAATGGTTTTAAGATGGTAACGCTTTGAATATAGCAATTGTTCAATACAACAGGCAAACACCGCCATTGCTGTGAGTGTTGCAGAACATTGAATAATATTACATTAGAAGTCAGTTCTACCTAATTCTGTTGCACACATTCGGTTTAATCTTGTTGAACATAATCTTACAATGTGCATGTTCTTGCATTGAACTAGAAACTGGTTGACATGACAGCAAATAGATAAATCTGATAATATTTTCCCCTGAAATATAAGAACATATAAGTAAAATTGTTTCGTTTTAAATTAAGGATTCTGTAGTTTGCTGCTTCCCAACCACATGGTTCGTGGTTCAGTTCTCACTAGGGACTCCTTGTACACGGGTTTTCTAGTAATTCGTTACAGGCCGAAGCTAATGATATATTAATTTTTCATAGCAATATGTAAGTGTAACAATCGACATTATAATCCCACAACTACAAATCGATATTACCTATTTCACATTAGAATTCAATTTAATACCGTAAAAGTCGATTCATTTGTATTCGGCACTAATAGGAAGATGTGTAGAATTGTAGTTGGATTCAGTTTCCTTCCTAATGCTGTATCTGAATTTTTCTGACATCATCAGTGTTTAAAATTCCTTATTGGTAATAACGTACAAAATAATCCATGCTTTTCGCTCCTCAATATTAGTGATTTCATTTTCCTGATGACTTCCCAATTTTATGTTATGTTGTAACATAGAATAAATACACGCACGAGTGTAGAGCAAAATTTCAAAGGAAAACATATTTACTATATCATAAATTATGCTTGCTTAATAGGTGAGAATTATTGCCGCAATCATGTTTGAGCTCAAAACATTGTGCTATTACATGTTAGCCATTCATTATCATTCACATAAATCTACAACACAATCGGTATTATTATGAACATATTAAGAAAACATTGCCATCTTAAATAAGGCAGCGAATGCTTAAAAATATAGAAGCACAAACCAAAGCACCAACGGCTGTTGTTCCGACATCCAAAACAATAGAGAAAAGCATGTGCTAACAGAAATGCATGATGTCAAATTTATTAAATACTGCGTTGTTACAACCAAAGAAAAACAACAATCAAATATAACATGAATTTTGCCAGAATAAAAAAAGTAAATCAACATTCCTAAAAATACGAACCTTTATTCCTTTCCCAAACCCTTGGATTCGAAAATGCTAGGATGCAGTGAATGTTTAAATAAACCAATGCAGGCATTGAATGCTTTTTGGTTATGCGTCTTTTTGATTAGATTTGCTTTATATAAGTTGGAATTAAATATTTCCATAACAACAGTTTTTCTGTCGTATTCTAGGCACTTTATATAATACAATAATATGCAAATTGTACGCCAGTTGTTTGATATCGCTTGATATAAAGTTAATACTGAGTGTTTGTCGAATCATATGAAAATGATTATTGTCTAGAATCTCGAAACTTCAGCCTCTACAGATACGTGCAATATTATAATACACATATGCAATAGAACATGTCTTAATTGAGAAAGAGTTGGTAAAAATCTACCTGATCCTATTCATTTGGGCCACCTCGTCTCTCGACCATTTAAACTTATTTATAGACACAAATACACACATGCATATTTTCTTTTTTATATTTACTGAGTTTGAAACTGATGATCGTTGCTATGGTAGAGCAACGCCAAATCGTCACATGTTCAATAGTCACACACTTTCAATAGTCACACACGTGAATTTGGCATTCTGTAATTCAAGGAAATGATATTGCTGCACACATTTGTGTGTGTGTATATATATATATAT
>NC_068985.1:89539337-89540846 GCF_001194135.2 Octopus bimaculoides
TATATATGCACACACACACACACATGCATACATTTATATATATATATATATATATACATATATATATATATACATACACACACATTTATATACACACACACACATATATATATATACACACATAGACACACACGTATATCTACATATATATAACATTGTTTTCGTTCCAATTTAGTGGATTCTGTTTCTTCGCTGAGTTGATCTAAAGAAAGCGAAACAACTATGGTCTTTTCTGCACGTGATTAAAGATGGCATCCACTCAGGTGTTGTATATTCTTCATTGATGAACATGAATAAATGAAGAAATATATTCATTCACCGTTTCTATATTGTAAGGAAAGTTAGGGACATGTCTTATATATCTGTTGGTGGTATTTAATAACATCAATACGTTTATCTGAATCTCTAGCATGACTCACAATCACTGAACACAAATATATTACCACAAATCTCCCATGCGCATATCTACACATAGAAACAATTATGAAAACCCGCATAGTGTTATATTTTATCTGCATATTTATGTCCTCTCTTTTAGATATAAACTTGATTTCAAATATGCAAAAGAATTGAATTAACTTGCTGCATTATAGATCCCACTGACAGTTCATATGTCAAGATGACAGAGTTTCTGAAAATGTCAAAATATCGATTTTAAATGTATCTGTTTTAGAAGAAACCGTAGAATTTGGTAATTGTTTTCTTACATCAGTGGAATAAAATATACTTAATGCATTCTTCTTAAAAAGTTATAATATCGCAAATAGTGATCAATATATGCATACACACACATACACACACGCACACATACGCACACACACGCACCCATACGCGCACACACACACACGCACATGCACACCTACACATATATACATATATACGGGCACACAGCTTTTGATATCCTCCCACAAAATCTGAGAGACTTACTACATGCGTTGGATGTAGGCGTCCTCAAAGCAAAACTGAATCACCTGTTGTCAGGATTTCCGAACGAACCTACCTCGGGGTAAGAAACGCAGACGAGACCAGCAGCATGAAACTCCCTCATCCACCAAATGGTCCACATCAGAAGGTCTATAGTGAAAGTGTAGCAAAGTAAGCAGTGATGCTCCAGCGTGGCCATATCTCTCAAGCTGAAACGAGGAAGAAAATTTATATATATACATTTACAATTAAACCTTGGGAGAGGCATTATGCCGGTAATAAACACACGCACTGGTTCAGTCCTTTATTAATTTATATAGTTTTTTGTTAAATTATTTCATTGCACTCTTGCAATCTCTTCAGTAACTTGTCTCTCCACTTCCATTTATTTTGAATATATGATCTGGCGTTGTTTTGGCGTTGTTTCGAAACTGTTTGGTATGAGCATGTGAGTGTGTGCAAGCTCGTATGTGTGCACGCTCATATGTGTGCACGCACTTATGTGTTCGTGCTTATATGTAAGTATGTGCGTCCATATGTGTGTTTGTAACAATTTCGTTTATATCAGATCAGATAGAGACTTTT
>NC_068985.1:89544381-89549216 GCF_001194135.2 Octopus bimaculoides
ATATATATATATATATATATATATAGAGAGAGAGAGAGAGAGAGAGAGAGAGAGAGAAAGAGAGAGAGAGAGATAAAGAGAGAGAGATAGTAAGAAAGAGAGAGAGAGAGAGAGAGATGGATAGATAGATAGATAGATAGATATAGATAGAATAACAATATAAAATAAAACTATAATTAATGATATAGAAGAGACAATGTATATGCTGAAAATAGACGCTAAATCATCAAACTACGTAAAATCATTTCTTTAATAGAACACACGTGCTAAAACCGAGAGAGTAGGCTAACAGACGTTCATAAAGTAATACAGGTAGCCTTAGATTGCTCAATTTCTGGATTAGTCTAATGACTTTTTCTCATCTTCAAAGCGTACTAATGAAAATTGATCAATCCAATGCTCACCATTATTCTATGACTTTCTGACAGCCTAGTCCCTCGATTTCAAAACGTGTGTATTGTTAAATTGATGATTTTCGTAGTTTGGTGATTTAGCGTCTATTTTCAGCATAGGCATGGTCTTTTCTATGCCATTAATTATAATTGTATTTTATTCTATTGTAAATCTCTATATATGAATGTACCTTAATAGGCCTATTTTATATGCACGCCACTGATAAGATTTTTAACGATTTTATCCTGCATTATTATTATTATTATTATTATTATTATTATTATTATTATTACTATTATTGTTGTTGTTGTTTTCATTGTATACGGAGAGGTACAGAACAGTTCCTGGTTTCGTGTAAAGGATAATAAAGGAGGGCCAATTAATTATTATTCTTTTCAACATATACCCTTCTCAGATGCACATGTTTATTACAGCGCTCTTTCAATTTTTCTAAACGTTTTAAAACTTTGGTTCCCAAACTAGTGTTCGCGTACCCCTGGGGCTTCGCGAAGCAGTTTTAGGAGATACGCAAAGGGATTGCCAATTTTCAGATTTATAATGTTCAAAACCCTAGGGTTTTCCGATATTAGCTACAACTAGAACCATTGAACATGCATGCACTACCGGTAACCCCTAATTTACGTCGTAAAAAAGAAACTTGCAGATATAATGCATCTGAGGCGACGTGCGCGTACTTGAACGCAGGTGTCTGTCTGCAGCTTTATCTATCACTGCAGCTTTATCTATCACTGCAGCGGTAACAGCTCCGAATATAACCCTGCCCAAACTATACTCCTCCAGACCAACAGGCCAGAATATACCGCTCTCCATAGTATACCGCATGTTTACGGACAAATAACGAGTCTTGGCAATGACATACAGTTCAGGTGCGCTGCGCAGCTTGCGCAAGTCGTCTACTTTTTTTCCAATCTACCTATACATTGGGTTTATATTGGTACGTTGAATATTTGGATTTCATCACTTTAAATTGCATTGTTTAAATCGAAATTTACATGTAACTTTTAATTCTTCATCGATTGATATTAAATATTATATATGTCTTGGGGCAACGCTTAAAAGTGTGGCACATATGTGCTATTTGTCTCCAGGAGTGGCTGTGTGGTAAGAAGATTGCTTCCTAATCGCATTGTTTCAGGTCCAGTTCCAATGCGTGACATCGAGTGCAAATGTCTTCTACTATAGCCTCGGGTCTACCAAAGATATGTGAGTGAATTTGGTGCTTTAAAACTGAAAGATGCCAGTCTCATCTATAAATGTATATATATAAAACAGATCTTGTTATTAAGAAATTAAGAGTCTGTCCCGTTCTCATTTCGTCCTGATCGGTATTACCTGAAAGTGTTGTTCACTGTTTTTCTTTCACTAGCATTAACGGTAGACAGACAGGCATAACTACAGGGTTTTACTCCCCAGATTTTGGGAGGTCATAACTTTCAGTAAAATGAATATTTTTTAATGAAATGTTTTATGCATATTGTATTTACTATGTAGAATCCGAATATACAAAAGTTTCCGGTGAAAGTGTTTTGGAATGGGGGTGGGGGACAATTTTCGGAAATTCCAACAGTGTCCACTTAAATTCTTCTTAACTTCCAGGAAAAATTAATATTTTTTCGTGAAATTTTCTACAAATATGCCTTGATGTATGTACATTCTGAGCATATAGGAATTTTGAAGGAAACAATTTCAGGTTATTTTTGAGAAGTGTTCCCCTCTCGGTGGTGTTTCGGAGCAAGTCGTCCATAATTGTTTATTATGTGCGTATGTGCATCCGTAGATTTCTAATGAAGTAATACGCTGCTTCTGTTCTCTTATACTTCTCTACTAGAAACGCTTACTTTGGAATTTACTTCTATTGAGGAAAAAAAATCGTGTGCATGTTATTTTGAACGAATGTTTTCTTATGACGGCTTCTCTTTTCTGCTTATTACTTCATTACAAATCTACGGATGCACATACGCACATAATAGAGACAAATGAAACAAATATGGACGACTTACTCCGAAACACCACCGAATGGGGAACGCTTCTCAAAAATAACCTGCAGTAGTTTCCTTAAAAATTTTTACATGTTCGAAATGTACATACATCGAGGTATATTTGTAGAAAACTTCACGAAAAAATATTAATTTTCCTGGAAGTTAAGAAGAATTTAAGTGGACTCTGTTGGAATTTCCGAAAATTGTCTTCCACACCCATTCCAAAACACTTTTAGATTCGACATAGTAAATACTATATGCATAGAAAATTTCATAAACAAATATTCATTTTTCTGAAAGTTATGACCTCCCAAAATCTGTGGGGTAAAACCCTGTAGTTATGCCGACAGACACTCTCTGCAGAAAGTTCCCGAAACACTTTACAATAAAAAATTCCCATTTCATTAGTGAAATGTTTTGCTTTGTGTATTTATATATGCGGTTGCTTATTTTCTGTATGTATCATTCGTATTTCAATGTGATTGTTAATTAAGAATCACAATTAATGTAAAGCAAATATTTCATTAATCACTTCTGCTCTGTCTTTAATCGATTCTAGCTGAGAATTTAATATATCTTGATAATTATCACTTTTTGGATCACTGCTTAGAGTCTTATTACCAGGTTTCTATTTGACATTAATTTCCTTATTAATATGTCATTTACTCATAATTTCTGCATAGAAATGTTGTGAAAGTCTTAAAAATACGCTCCACAAACTTCCAGATTTAATATTCGTTTATTAAGTTATTTGAAGAAATATTAATGGTTAGATTAAAATATATTCACATTATGGAATTGTCGCAGAAATAAATGAGAAATGTATCGAGACATTAATGTTGAAGTATACTGTGTACTGTATTTACAAGGAATTAAATAAAATTTCTACTCGGTTCGCCTAATTGTGTAGCCCGATATCCGAATCACAGTGAAATTTCACGAATATATTACATGGAAAAAGAAACTATACGTAAAGGCATTCTGGTCTAAATAATACTTAATTACATACTTTAAATATATTCGGGCAAAGGGTTAGTTGGTTATATCCACCCCAGCGTTTAACCCGTACGTTATTTCATCAATCCTGAAAACAGTAAAATGTATCAGTTGAATTCGGTGGAATATGAAATCAGTAAAACGGACGAGAGGCCGCGAAGCATTTTACCCGGGTTGCTAACGATTCTGCCAGCTCGCCGTTTTACATACCTTAAATGCACTGCAACATTTTGTACATCTCATATCAACAGGGACAAGAGGATATTTTACTGATGAATAAAATGCACAATGTGGTCGAAACATAATCTTTGTCTCATTTCTCTGATTGTCTATCTGCTTTGTAAAGAAAGAAGTATGGAATCATATTATTGGAAGCAAACAGTATTTATAAAACCTTCTGCCATCGTCTGTTTTAACTATACTGAACGTTAAATTTAAAAAAAAAATAACTGAAATAACATATTCCATATTCCAAATGTATTCTATTACAAGAAATCACTTATCAACAATAGAACTTCAATTCTCCGTCGCTTCCAGTTACACGTAAATTTATAATTATTTCTTTTTGCTATATCTCAGAATGAAAGTTGAAATATATCTTTCTGCGAGAAAAAAGTTCGTTTTATATACACTGTTCTTCCGAATACGATGATTTCAAAACTTTAGACTGTTACCAGTTATTCAAAACGTATAAGAACCAGTATGTTTCGCGTCATCTGAGGAATAAAGATAGAAATAGACATTTATAAAAAGTGTAATGTCAAGAATTATGGCATCATTACAATTATTTCAATATAACATGCATTAGATTCCTTGATAATTATCAAACAGGACGAAATGAAATCTTTATAAAATAAAGAAAATGTATTTATTACCTCAAAATGAATTAAACAGAGCAAAATCTTCATTTGTATAACGCTATTATACTCATTCACCACAATTTTGTCTCACTTTTATTCCTGTTTCTGTTGTTCCTGTATTTCAATAAGCCGGCTTTGTCACACTCTGTATTACGCTGAATCTCTCCAAGAACTACGTTAAGAGTACACGTGTCTCTGGAATGCTCAGCCACTTGCACGTTAATTTCACGGGCAGGCTGTTCTGCTGATCGAAACAACTGGAACCCGCATCTTCGTAACTGACGGAATGCCACTATGTGTGTGTGTGTGGGGGGGGGGTGTCTGTGTGTATGAGTATAATCACCATGTTGGATCGCTGAACTCAGCATTTTTTCTTTCGTTGTCTCTGTTCTTTTTCTCTTATTCCTTCTTGTTGAAGAGCATAGGCTCGAAATGTAAAATACAATTGTATATAACCCGCGTGTCAAGACTCTTGCGATTTGTTCGTACACCCGTCTTCATCTTTTGTTTTTCTATAAATTTGAAACAAGCACCCACACACACACACACATGTATATATATATACATACATATATATATATATAAT
>NC_068985.1:89549226-89550137 GCF_001194135.2 Octopus bimaculoides
ATATATATATATATATATATATATATATATACATGCGTGATGCCTAATATAGTATTATATGATAAGTGGAACCACGTAAAGGAGTAAGCAAGCGTCTATACATACGGCATGGGATTCGAACAAACATCCAATAATCCTAATATAATTTCAGAGATGCTCACTTGAATATGTGAGTCCATATATGTTGACCACTTTGAGGAATGGTACTTGCATGTGTAGATGGATAAGTGTTCCGAAGATGGACACAGTTTATCGGTGGAATACTGACACTCTATTGATCACAATTAATCCTTTTAAGCTATGAAATATAAATAAGTAAAGTGTTTAGTGTGATGAAAATCTATTTATTTAGGAAGATAATTATGAATCTAATGTTCAATATTGGAAAACAAAACAAGGTTGTAGTGTTAATGGGAAAAAGGACAGTTTCATTGTTTCACTTCATTTATATATTGATTAGATATATTGATTGAGTGCTTTGGTTTTTTTCTTTTCTTATAATTTTTATTTAGTTTTATTCTGTATCGTATTACAAGATATCGATTTCTATATTTCAGTGCTTTGCTTTAGATTAATTTTATAAATATATCTTTCAAGTAGAGTTAAAAACTATACCGATGGCACTTGGGAATACATTCACGTTATTCTTCTCTTTCTAGATCTAATTGCTTCTATTCCATCGTCAATTCCCACATTGGCAATATCAGTAACTGACAATAACAAAATAACTATCAGTATTATTCCGTACTCTTAATTCTTATTTCGTACTTTAACTGCAACAGTGAGCACATTTGTGCGTTCAAATCTATCTATTTATCTATATGTTCATCTATCTTTCTCTCTCCCTCTCTCACTCTCTGTATATGTATGTGCGTATAGATATATATATAAGAGTATATATATATATATAT
>NC_068985.1:89550567-89561413 GCF_001194135.2 Octopus bimaculoides
TATATATATATATATATATATATATATATATATATTATAATTTAGAAGAAACAATAAAGTTTGTCATTATAGTACTCGGAGTTTCGAATGTCGGAGCGGAGAACTATGATACATTCCGTTTTGAATATCTGCGAATTTATCGTTTTTAATAATCTATAAGAAAGGTATTCAGTCTATCTCTGACATCATCTGAGGAAGTAATATCATGTTTTGGAAAATATAATGTGCATAGAGCCATTAGGTTTTCCTAGTTCATAATATCTTCTTAGCTCATTAATATGCAATTTCATTCTCATCCGTCTATAAAAGATTTTCAACGCATCTGCTATACATCTATTATCTCCTACTGTGATAACAACAATATTAATATCTAGTAACTTATTTTAAGAATTTGGAAACGACTAATGTAATATGTATATATTCGTGTGCTACAGCAGCAAGCTGGCAGCATCACTAACACACCCGACGAAATGCCGCTAAGCATCTTGTCCATCTCTTGAATTTCCGCCAAGGTTGATTTACCTTCTAGTCTTTTCTGGGTCGGTAAAATATATTACCATGTGAGGAGCTGGACTGATGCAATCGATTAGGATACTCCGGTAAAATTTTAGACTTTATAATAAAGGAGAAAAAAAATGGATATTATCGTTATTGTTTTGCTGTTGCAGTTCTTTGCTACCAAATTTATAACAGTGCCAATTGTCCATAAATTTTATGGTACCGCTCTTCATTTAGTTATCGAGAACTCTCGGGAGATCAAAGTAACAGTTTTCGGTAGATCTATAACTTTAAGTTTACGATTATCTCTTGAATGCAGTTAGTCATCTGGATACAGAGTCACAAACCTCCGAAATATCAACAACATCTATAAGACTTACTTTCTACAAAGACCAGAATATCTTACCTCTCATTTCAAATCATTATAACTGATTTGTTTCTCTTCTATATCCTATACTCTGTCATGACGATGGCGTACAATATCGGTGAATAAAGGAATATATGTTATCATTCTTGACAACCACTATTACGAACTTTCATTGGATCACTAAGTCCTCTCACAATATCTTTATATGGTCATTCACTATCACTCCCTCTGAAGTTTATCAAACCTCCGTTTTTGCTCTAATCTATGTGCATAAGAAAATGCGTCCTTTTGATTGTATTATATTTTTCGCTGTCTCAATTATGTAAGAATATAAGCAGTGTTATACATTTCATTGGGTTTGTGCGTATAAATTATCATTCTGATGTTGGCTATATATATCTATGACATTGGTATCCCGTCTGTGTAAACTTTTCTTAAATAACAAAGACATATTTATACACGTCTTACTTTCATGACCGTTCATCTGCTTACTATCATTTCAATATATGATAAATGGAGATTTGGGAATAATTTATTTTATCTTATTTAAATTTCGTCACGAAACAGATATATGTTTATAGTTAAAATGTATGTTCTGCAAACTTTGAAGTTGTTATTTTTTTCACTTTTTTTCTTAAGTCTTTATTAAAAACTCGAATTTGCGTATTGCCATCAGCTGTAGCGGTAACTATCTAAAAAATGGGTAAATGTGGCAAGAATGGTAAGAATGAAAGACGACACCATTTTAAGCATAGACTTGTAACAAAAAGAGACAAAAAGAGAGAAGGTACTTACTTTCATGTACCTTAAAAAAAAAAAGCCTGAGGTGACCGTGGTCTTTTCCGTAGGCTTTTCTCTCCACGGATAAACCTAATCTGTTCCCCGTTTTTTACATCGACTGTGATACACGATCCCTATTGATCCCAGTTTTTTTTTTTTTCTTCCCGCGATCCCTTTTGATCCAAATTATCCCCCCCCCCAAAGCTCTACTTTGTAATTTGTCCATTTTCTGTATTTAGCCCTGTGTGGCTATAATAAAAAGATATCTTACAATATAATCTGTAAACTTTATTCCGTATAAGATTGTCTACGCTTGGATGTTCCATATATATCTCCTTTCGAGTTATTACAGCCCATTGTAATTTAGTCGGTTCCAAAGAGACGTTTGCTTTACGTTCACACCAAGTGTTTTCCGAATGCTTATATCTAAACATATTACATATTCACTAAAATAAGATTGTAGCAACTCTGTCATGTGTACCGTTCTATAAAACGTCTGTGCAATTATCATTCAGAATCTCCATGTAAAACACTCGTTTCTTCAACATTCTACATGCAGCGACATACATGCTTGCATTACTTTTATATATCCTTTCTGACAAATCTCAATCTGATTGCTTAATTTCAAACAGAGAGAATAATGTCATCCGTTTCTTTCTTCAAATCATCTTCCGTAGGAGCTGAAATTACTTGTCCAATCAGAAACTTTAAGTATCCACCCCACCACCACAAAATGGTGTGTGTATGGGAGAAATTTTTCAGTCCATATATTTGTTTTAAATCCGAGAAATTCATGTGCATCGGTCTTCGAGTAAATTCTTCTTACCAGTCTTAATGTAAAATGTACCCCACCCCCACACACATACACAAACATACAGACACACACATACAAACACACATGCAAACACACACACAGAAACAAACACACACACACACACACGAACACGCACATACATACACACTCACAAACACAATCGCACTCACATAAAGAAACGCATACACACAATGATTTAAACGTATCAGCTCTCTCCTAGTGCTAGCGAACGATGAATCGAGTGGCAACTACATGATGAGTGGTAATCACTTTTATGAAAGCAGATATGTCTTTAGAGGCAAACACAGATATACAATTTTATTTGCGAACATACATAATAATTATGAAAATGTTAAGAAATTTGCTTCCCAACCAGATGGGTTCTGCTTCAGTCCCACTGCATTGTACTTAGGTTAAATATCTTTTACGATAGCCTAGGGCTGACCAAAGTCTTCGGAGCGCATTTGCAAGACGGAAACTGAAACAAGAAAGTCGCATGTCTATGTGTGGAAGTGGGGTGTGTGTTGCTGTCTGTTTTTATGTCTGTCTCCCATCACCAGTTGACCACACGTGTTGATGTGTGTACGTCTCAGTAAGTTAGTGATTCGGCAGAAGTGACTAATTTGACTAATTTATTTAGAAGGCTCTGCCACAGCTTGGCAGCAGTCAATCCAATGACTGAAACAAGAAAACGAGGAAAGATAAGTAAGCACATAAATATAAATATCAGCATTATAAAAACGGTGACATATGTAGAAAAAAAAAACGTAATATGAAAATATGAAGAGAATTTGTATGTGTGTGTGTGCGTATGTAGGTGTATGCATGCATGTATAAGTGTCTATGTATACCTATGTGTTTGTGTGAATAAAGAACTTGCGAGAGTGTATTTGAGAGAGTAAGAAATTCGAACGCTGGAATTTAAGGGCGGTCGTCTAAAAACTGTCAAAGACTAGAAACATTGCATAGTAATGCTCCTGTTTGTCTACGTCCATTGATTACATTTGAAGTGTAAACGCTGCGCAGACAGAAATCGAAATGCTTGTCCGACAAGTTTATTCTTTACCATTTACTTCATTGATTTCACAAAAACTTCTGACAAAAGGAAGAGGAACTGCATTAAGTCATTATGATACGTTAGGTGAGTTTTGTAAAATGGAAAGAGGCATCGGTAAAAAATTTGAATCGCTTAGTTTAAGTGGTTGTAAGAAATCGAAACAAAAGCTTTTAGAATATATTTCATTTTCTATGTTTAACAACAGTAAACTAAAAGAGAAATCATACTTTTATCTGCGATAGAATTCTCAATCACTTAAAAAAGCTGAACATTTGTGTTAGATATATAAGTCCCATATAAGCTGGTTCCTTTATATAATCGTATGAAATGACAGTAATGGAAATATTATTTGATATAAATTTCATATATACATAGTTGTAATTTTTTCTATAAGTTATAAATATTAATTCTCTGCATTTTGCAAATCCTTATGCTTATATAAAGATGCATATTTAAAGAAAATAAGAATCTTCCTTTCAAGTGTCTTTTGCGATAAACGAAATTTATCATGGAGTTGTTTTTTGAATAGAAATACAGAGAAAAGTAGTCAAATAAGCAATTTAATTTGCTAAAATAACGTTTATCCAGCTTTACAAATACGGATTATAAATAAAATTTAGCTAAAAAACAAGCACACACATATATCTATAAAGTTAAAGGTGTGTATGTTTATGTGCTATTGTGTGTATTTGTGTTTAAGAACGCACACACACATATATATATATTTATATACATTGGATTTGATCTAGTCTAGTTTCAGTTCATGAGCTATGGCCATGCTGGGGCACCGACATTTGGTGTTGCTACATAATTCTTCTTCAATAATTCTTTTTAGAAATTGACCTTTGGTGCATGAGGGCGTTTCAGGCCGCTGCCCTCATCTGCACGTCCTCCGGTAAAGTTGTCATCTGGGACACTGGAGAGTAAGAGATATAATTTCGTCTTGAAGACACCTGTTCCAATCCATGTTAGTCTCTCAGGTCCTTCGGGAGTATATTGAAGAGCTGTTGGCTATTAAAGCCCAGGTTGTTGCAATATCTTATCCTATGTCTTGATGACAAATTTGGAGTATTTGGTACTGTGCAGTGGCATTAGTGTAACTCTCGATGCCAAAGTTTGAGACACGTGCTTCTGGGATCTTCGAGATGTATATTATAGCATATCTTTCCTGCATACGCTTTAAGGAAAAGAGTCTCCTTTTTGGCAACACGCCATTCCTGGGAAAGAAAGGCTCCCCAAGTCATCCGACATAGGGAGGATTAAAATATGCCATAAGACGTACACTTATGTATTGTTCTAATGTACCAAGAATTACTTCTAGTTTTGGAACGCAAGATTTTCCTTTGGTAGGTTAGGTATACATGTGTATTCTATGGGTGTACGTTGAAGAGTTTAAAAGATATGTATAGAAATACGATGCTTGCATGTTAATCAGAGTCTATGAAGACAATGCTCAGAAATTGATCTATCGCAATTAAATGCCATGACAGTATTTCCGGTTGCTGTTATAAGATACACACCTCTGTGGAGACACCTTGTGTCTTAAACTAGATTGGAAACTCACAGTGGTTGCTTGACACTCCAAAGATGTAAAATGTTTATGAAACTGCAAAGCCACTACGTATACTCGAGATAGCATTTTATGATATATGATTTACGCGCAGAGAATATTAATTACTAGCTCATATTTTCAGATATATCAAATTGGTTAAAATATAAAATACAATGAAAATAATTACAGCGTCTATTTCATGTGTATTTTATGATTTAACTATTTACGCCATCAAATTAAATTTAATGTAAATTTATCAATCTGCTGCCGAATTTACTATTTGATACGTTTAATTAAATAGCTAATTGGCAAAGATTTTAGTGTCGAGATACAATGATTTACCGTATTTGCACTCTGCTTCTGAGCGAGTCCGACTTCGACGGTTATGACGGTGTAATCGTTACGTTGTTTCGCTACCAGTCTTGAGTTGAAGTCAATTATTTTCTCCTTTCTTTCAACATGTTTCCTCTTAGTGTCGACACTTCACCAGAAGAAATATTCGAGATAAAAACACTCACAGGCACATTTAGCCCTACGCAGTTAAAGTTTAAAATGAGAAGCTAGCAAATTCTTTTCATAGAAGAAACATATTGGGAAATATGTCAATTTATTGGTTTGCTTAAAATTTTTGACGCAGAAGAGTTTTCACAGGAAATATTGTCGTTAATTCTGCAATAAATAAACACACGCGTATCTTTTTTGTTCTGAATAATTATTTTCATTTTAATAACAGAACTAAAAATCAACTTGGTGTGGTATATTTTCAAGCCCATTTTAAATACATGACAAAATTCATAGTAATTCCTCAACACTTTCTCCCAAGGACAAGCGAATAGTATAAAGCAAAACAACATGCGTTTCTATCCAACACTTTTGAAGATATTTACAACGGACGATAGTCTCAACTGCACCAGCTTGTCTCAAAATCTCAGATCATGCGCCTCAATCTAAAAGAGTTTATATTAATTTTATTACCATTATTAATGTTGTTGTCGTTGCTCCTAATGTAGTCGTTAATGTTTTTGAAGGTGTTATTGATGGTGGTTTCTTTGTTATTTGCCTACAAATATATATATTTATATATATATATATATATATATATATTCGTTTGTATTCAATGAAAATATATGAAATATAATGCGAAAACCATTAGTTTATTATTGAATTCGATTTGTGACCTTATATTTTAAAGCCCTCGGTAATTCATGGAAGCACAAGAGGAAGGAAATATATGTTAGAACATTTTGAATCTTTTTAGAAATTTTATGTCAATAGTACAACAACGAATTCCAAAAAATGAATGGATTTGTGCTTTGATTTAGTTTGAAGATATTTCTTGTAAACTTTCGAATGTTTTTGTTTTTGGTGTCGAGGATGAACAAATTATTGAAAATTAAATACAGGACGAAAATAATCATAGAAATGATGAACAAACTTGGTATTGGTGATAAAACGAGAAAATAAATTTATGATATTTTCATAGGTATTCTTGGGAAATCGATATTTTGAAATTTTTGAAATTCTATCCTTCAATAGCAACTCTAGCAAACGATATTATTCATCATGTTTAACTTTAATAAATATTACTCACAAGAAATCAATGCAAAGGAAACAAGGTTTTGTCTTGAAGCATACAATATATTTATATTTCGTGATAGGTTTGTGTTTATCTGAATTCAAGAGCAACAGATTAATAAAAAGATGGAGGAATACAACCTAACTTCAGACGCTGTTTTGATATATTTACACGTTATTATTCTACATCAAGTTAAAGAGAACAGCACCATTATTATTATCATTATTATTATTATTATTATTATTATTATTATTATAATTATTATTATTATTATTATTAACAACAACAACAACAGCAACAACAAAAATAATAACAACAACAACACCAACAACAACAACAACAACAATAATAATAATAATAATAATGATAATAATGACGATGATGATAAGGAAGAAAGAAATGTCAAGAGATATGACAGGTTAGCTTGGGAAGTGAAGCAGTTTTGGTCGATAAAATAGGTAGCGGTAGTACAAATAATTGTCGGAGCCCTGGGGACAGTGATTAAAAATCTCGGGAAATACGTAGAAAAAATAGGGGCTGAAAGAAGGGTGGAGCACTTACATAAAACAGAACTGCTTGGAACCGCTCGAATACTCCAGAAGGTGTTCGAAAAATAAGAGGTGTTACCTTAGTTTACTGGGTAATAACAGCTGACAGTGTAGTACATTTCCAGCATTAGAAACTGTGCAAATGCAACAACCGCAAGAACAGCAACAACAACAACAACAACAACAACCACTACGACGACGACGACGACGACGACGACGACGACAACAACAACAACAACAACAACAACGACAACAACAACAACAATGATAATAATAATACTACTACTACTAATAATAATTATAATAATAATATATTGATTTTAGTTAACGTTTGCTACAAACATAAAACAGAAATAAGCCCAATGAATGAGGATACATTGAGTAGTATCGTTCTAAAATCAAAAATTAATTTATACTAGCATTATAAGGATTCTGCGGATTATTGAATATTAATGTTTTTATCCGTAATATAACGGGTATCTTTGGATGTGAGGTTTTACAACAATGTGTAGAATAAGGAAATATATCATACATACAATAATTATAATCCAAAAGTTTTAGTTTTGTATACCTATACGAAATGATTAAATTAAATTTTAATTTCGAAAACAAAAATACTTATTTCCTTGCAATAAACTGAAATAAAAAAAAAACGTGTCTGTCCGGTAAGACGCTTGCTTTCGAACTACGTGAGTCTCGGTTGGCCCCACTGCGTTGTATCTTAGGCAACTGTCTTTTACTATCTCCTCAGCTTGAACAAAGCCGTTAATAGATTTGCTAAAACAACTTTCTTCTATATATACATATGTGTCTGTTTGTGTATGCCATTCCTGTCCTCTTTGTTTGTCCTCTGGCAGCACTGGGCTGCTTTTATCGTAACTCAGAGGTCCGTGAAAAGATACAGGTTGAATAAGTGCTGTGGTTTGATTTATTCGCTTAAACTACCGTCAAAACGCTGTCTTTCTCTCTATTTCTCTCTCTTCTGTATCTCTCCCTCTACCTTTCTCTATACGGGATACGGAGCGTGTCCCGAGAAATCGTGCAAACGACCAACTAACATATCTATAAACAGTTATTATATACAGATATTAAAACTCTTATAAATATCCTGATATTTGAAACTGAAATGCACTCACATACTTCGGATTTGAAGATATACGTTTAGACACAATGAAAGCAAGGCCATTATCCATCGGAAAATAATCAATATGTAACAAGTCGTTGTTCTTTAGCCATTTCCACAACACCTGCCAGCTACAATCTAAAATAAGAAACTGTGCCCTTTAGCATCTCACAGCCTGTTACATTTTGCATCTAAGTGCTTTGGGACATAGCATTCGAATTTCAGAATATTTCCTTCTGTTTTCGAGATTCCACCAATGTATTCTCGTCATTGTATGCTATGCTCTTACAGAGGAATACCAAAAGATTTTCGTCGCCTCGATTTACAGGTACATACAACCACCCTCCACCAGCACGGTTTCGACATTTCTAGTTGTGCCACTACGCAGACGTACAAGACAGTTGCGAAAGTACATCTACCCTCCTCAAGTCCATAAGTCATCCAGCTCTCATATTGTCCCCCATCATTAGTCTACAAAACACTAAGACATCAACTTAATTACTATGACAGAGAAACAAAAATTTCTGTCCCCACTTACATTGCAAATATGCTAGTTTAGATTTCCTGTTATCAACACAGTTTTCAACCGTCATCGATTAACTGATTTACAGTTTTCAACTGTGTCATCGATTATATGATGACCAAGTTCTGTGAGCGAGTTTTTAGCATTACCTTCCAGAAGTAACACCTTACCGACCTGGAGTATGCGGATGATTCCACGCTGTTCAGCAACTCGATCGATCATATCAAGGACGCACGGATCAAATACAAAGAAGACTCAGAAAAACTTGGCCTTCAGGTGTGTTGCGCAAGGAACAACCTGGTGCATATCGGAACCAGCCCAACGTCGTGGAATTTGCTCAGCGCCTTCGTTTACCAGGGCTCCACTCTCACAGACTACGAAAACCTGAAACCGGACAACAACCGCAGATGTGGTCTGGCTGTTTGGGTCATTTATCACTTATGGAAATCCTTTTGGCACCACTGCTCTATTTCTCGGATAACGAAGCTCCGCATCTACAATGCATCGGCTCTCTACATTGTGCACCAGGGAGCAGAAACGTGACTCCTCTCGAAGTCCCTGGCAAACGAGATTGATATATCGATAGCAGAACTGTGAGAACCTTTGAGATAATCAGATGGCACCATGAAGTTTCTTACAATGAACAGAGTGCGCACAGTTATCAGCCTGCATCCTGCCACCTCATAGCTGACTATGGCATGCGGTAATACGAAAATGTGTCCTTCTCTCTCTAGATCATCCTTCCAGAGCTTTATTCTCATTCGAAGCAGCAGCTGCAGGGTGGAAAAGGGTTCGTGGCAGGCCTGCAAGAAATAGTTGGGCGTGATTGAGGAAGATTTCCAGGGGCTCTATGTCACCTTGCGGGATACAGAGGGGCCGGTACGGTATCGCTAGCGATGGAGAGAAGTGTTAAACCAGGTCGCCTTAACGCAGACCTCTATTCTGAGATGACACTAGTCCCATCATGCAAGAACAACAAGAAAGCATCAGGGAAAATTACAATTTTTGGTTACATAACAGAATTCACACTGGAAATATGCGAAATGAGTCAGCCATGATAATTATTTTAGCTCATTAAACTCGTAAATGCGAATTGATTACTCATTTTGTATATTATAATTAATCAGAAGTGAGTCACACTCCTCATACGGGATAACTTCATGTATCTCACATACATCTACTGAGGGAATCTCAATAATGTCATTCATATTAATATCATATATATTGTTTCTGTATATCCAAAATCTTCATTTATTCTCGTTAAATGTTTGGATTTATGGTTAAGATAGAGAAGTAAAGTGATATTGGAATATTCTGCTACGTAAATAGAAGGCTAATGACATTGTTGATGTAATATTTGAAAGGGAGGTATTCACGTTCTTAATTCATAGCTAGATGGTTACTTGTGTAAATATATCCAGTTTTGAAACAAAACATTTTATAACTTGAATAAGAATAGCACTACCTCCGAACCGTTTTCAGTTAATTACGTTTATATTTTCTCAACCTTAACATTCACTGTTTATAAACCTATTAAATATGGCGAAACCATCTAACTGCAAACAGTATAATGGCAAATTTGTTAACTGTCACAAAGTCTCTAAATTAAATGTAAACACGAAACCAAATTTGATCGAAGCGCCAGCTGAAAAATATATATTTCCAGAAGTTTCAAAATACACGGTTATTAGACGAGAAGTAATTGTCATTTCAACTCATTTTTCAAAATTACACTTTTATTAAGGTATCCCCTCCCTGAATAAGGGTGAAATTTCTATGGCATTGAAAGTACAAATTTTACTAAAGTCGCTTGTCTTTGATAAACACCACTTATAAGAACTTAAGTAAAGATTACCTCATTTACTTAAAAAAATATCGCATCAAAATCCAGCTCTTACTATTTGTCTAATAAAAGTTCTCCTCAATTTTATAATGATTCACTCTTTTCCTTTCTATCTATCTATCTATCTATCTATCTATCTATCTATATATCTATATATATATATAT
>NC_068985.1:89561423-89567597 GCF_001194135.2 Octopus bimaculoides
ATATATATATATATATATATATATATATATATATATATATAGCTAGCTATCTATCTATCTAACTATCTATCTACCTATCTGTCTATTTATATGATACTGGATGTCCTTGCATGATGCGAATAATTATTAGGAAAATTATTCCTTACATCTGTAAATAAAATCGCAGTTGACAGGAAGCGCTTGAGAACATGTCTGAATCTGGATATTTAATGTTAGTTGTGTAATTGAGTCGTAGATTTGACAGAGAAACGATGGATAAAGCAATAAATGAGAAGGGTAAATAGACGAAACCTCATAACAGACTTGTATGATGTTTGAAGTCTCATTTTCAGGACACGCACCAGTGCGACTGTAAATCTGTCATTTTATTCCAGTCACCATAATCAGCAAAGACCCAACATCTTAATCCGCCAACATAAATAACATCGGTTTCTCTTTAATGTCTTCTTGTTAGTAATTACACTGGAAATACTATATCTAATTAAAGACGACTTTGTTTACAGAAGATGCAATGTTAACAACGAAATCTCATAAAACGAAACATATCCCTTGAAATCCTATTATATGCGTGTATTTACATATATGCACACACAAATACACACATATGTATATATTCACACACAATCATTTATGCGTTTTTGTAGATCTGAACGAATGCATTGCTTTAGGGATTAACTGCAGTTGCGTGCGAGTAATTAGTACAACATTACCGACGGTATGAGCTATTAAAAGCAACAGATTTCTGTGAATGTTTTAGTTAACACTTCATAGATATAGCGAGCAGATGAAAAGGAGATACTTAAATTGTATGATCTCCAATTATTTTCCATTAAGAAAAAGAAAATAACGCAGTAGAAGAGAAATTTAAAAAAAAAAGTTACTGGGAATAGGCCATTGATAATGTATGAAGAAACAACCATGAAAAATGCCTAAATTATAAATGCATGGAAACAATACATAGAACAGAGAACAGACTTTTACTCCGATATTTTAAATATATTAAATTACTAGCTTCCTCAACAGATCGTTACCTGTAATTATCTATTTTAGATCATTTGTCTCGCTCTAAACATTTCTTTGATCAATCTTTTCATCATACTCATTATTTACAAATGCAACAAATGTTATGTATATTTATACATTGGTACAGACCCCTACACACTCCTCTCACCTATAGATCTTACTGATGCTACCCGCCGTGCAGTTAATATTCTTGTATGCTTTGTTATGCATCTATCAATGACTATACATCTTCAACAATTATTTGCAATTTTCTACATGTTTTGGGACTCTCTCTCTATATATAAAATATTATATACATATACAATGCGTGTGTGTGTGTGTGTGTGTGTGTGTGTGTGTGTGTGTGTGGAAGTATAAAAGTATATGTGAACGTGGAAAATAACATATCGTCAATTACGACTGATTTAGTAACGTACTGTGTCCTTTCAAAATTGTATTATTTTTTCTTTCATTTTCTTTCCCGTGATATGACTTCTAAATTTATAAATAATGAATACTATTAACGGAAAAGATGAGAGCAACAAATATCTCCTGGAATATCAATCAGAAGTTTCTAAAATAAGCTCAACCATAATTAAAGAAAGTGTATATGTCTCTTCCTGCTGATTATATAAGGAAAAATGCATTTTGGCTTTTGTTGTTTCTTTTTTCAAAGAGAAGCATGTAGAACCAATAGATTTATGTGGAATGTTTTAATTAGAAAGGAATTCAATAAAATATTGTCATAAATATTCTATGGAAAAAGTCAGTCAGAAAAAATAGAAAGGACAATTAATTATATTTTACTAACGAGATATTTCATTAGGTTGTCCCAGCAATCTAAGTTCAAATTCAGATGTCGTGGAACTTGTGGCTCATGAATTCAAAACCAGTATTTCAAATGCTTGTAATTGTTTTGTGAACCCGTTTTTCTTAATTTGTTGACTAGAAAATTAAATAGTGCAAAATAGTTACCACTCCCGAAAAAATATCGTGACACCAACAGTTATAGTTTTCTAACAGCAAAAAACCCTTTCAGAAATATATTAGTGAAATTTGCTACAGTTTCTAATCCACAAAAAATAATGATAGTTTTCCTTGGTCGAAACATTTGGTAAAAATTGGACTAAATGCATCTTAGTGCTATTGAGTTATGGTAACCGTTGTTGCATACAAATGTTTTCATACTGGATATAATACTCCAGTTATCAATCTAAACGTTCGACAATTACTTAGCGACAAATTGACTAATACCGAGTGATAAGTACTCAGTTGATACTACTGAATAAAGGGGACGGGGTTGTCGTCACAACACGCTATCTTTTGATAATGCTAAAGATTAATAATGCTAAAGATAGGGTTATACTTTCCAAAATATTCATAACGAGGAGGTGTTAATAAGAATTATACTTGTTTTACGTATTTCAAGTTGAATTTTCTTCAAAGAAATGCCAGCCAAAATCAGAGAATCTCTCATATACCTTGGCAGCACTGTGCATGACTCTGGAACCTGTTATTGTAGAGAAATCATTTTTTATGTGTTCAGAAAACATAATATTTAAAAGCAATTTCAGAAATAATTGTTTAAACGGAAAGGCAAATCTTCAGATCCACCTGCTTCACACGTCAGATGTCGAAATGATAGCAGAGCAACGTGTAATGAAGTGCTTTGCTCAAAAACACAACGAAACGTCTAGTCTAGGAATCGAACCGTGAGTGCAACACCTTAACCACTAAGTCATGTACCTATGCAGACATAAGTGCGTTCGCTCACGTGTGTGTGTCTCTGTGTGTTGTATTTGAAGGTGCGTACAGATAGTGTATATTGAGAAAAAGAAGGCAGTCAGCATTTTGGATAATTCTTTATTAGCGCTTTCGTTGGTTTATGGTAAACGTCAACTCAAAATCAAAATCAAGATGGTAGAAACATAATGTTTCCTTGTTTATTTCTATGAAACAAATGCTATGTTGCTTAATTTAGAAGAGGAGACACACAGATACACAAACACAGACACAGACACACACACACCCACACACACAAGCATGTATAAAAAACATCTATATAGGCATATAATTACGTATATATGTATGCACCCACATATCTATGCATGCATACACAGTGGCGTATTATACAAACGTCAATTATCCAAAGCCTAATTATTCATTGACAGTGAAATTGGGTCCCCGGAATGGTCTAGAAACCTAAGCAGTACATTGTACTTCTAACTGAAAAAAAAAAACAAAAAAAAAAACTCGCACATTCTTCTACGCATTCACGCAAGCTTGGAATGAAAATTACACAATGTGTAAACGCGTACGCAGAGTTGGTGACCAACTTGACCAACTAAATTAATGTTCTCTATTCAACGTATAGGTCCCATATTGCAAACATAATATAGTTACTTTCATATATGTCGTATACAAAAATATATTAAGGTATATATCTGATCATAACAAATCCCATTCGATTTGGATGTCGCATAATGTCTTCCGAATATATAGTATCCTTTTCTCTCTTTCTCATAATCAGGTTACTTTTTATGGAAGAAATAATTAGCTTTCACTCCAATGGATGTTGATTTATCCATTATCCCCAAAAATAGCGATTCCAAAAAAATCGCGAAGGTCTTATGCGATTCTACAAAAGGTTTGCCTACAGAAAATTGAAATATTAATGAATTCCTAGCGAATAAAATATGTAAAGGTTTACTTAAAGAATATCCTACCGGATGTGTATAAATATTTTTAAAAAAATGTATTGCACAGAAGAATATAAATACTGAATTTCGAAGAAACGTATTTTAAGATAAGGAAATCTTCAGCGTGAACGAAAATATCATTTGCATTAATAAGCAGCGGAATCCATGGACTGCATTTATTTCAGTACTAGAAGTAAAAATTACTTTCTCCCTGAGCGAAGGATAATCTTATCCTTTCTTCTGTTTATATATTTCATTTTGTTTCATATCGGAAGTACAACTGAAATAACTTCGAGCATTTAGTCTTGTTTTACATTATCACTATCAGTAAATACACACACACACAAACACACACACACACACATATATGTATGTATATATGTATATATAGGGAGAGATAAATATGTGTATATGTTTGTGTGCATATATATATATATATATATATATATATATATATATGTGTGTGTGTGTGTGTATGTGTGGGTGGGTGTGTGTGTGTGTATGTACATATATATATATACATATATATGCGTGTGTGCGTGTGTGTGTGTGTATCAAACGAACACATCATACTTGAACTCTCAGCAATATATATTTACTTACATACAAAAACATGCACATATATATGTATGCGCAAATACATACATGCACATATGTGTGTGTGGGCGGGTGTGCGTGTGTGTGTGTGTATGTGTGTGGCCATACTGATCGTTATATGCAAACTTTTTTTTTTTTTTACATTGATGAGGAATAAACTTTCTCTGATTTGCACAACATTTATGAGAAAGAAGTTTCACATTTTACTAAAAGAAAAAAAAAACACCTTCAATTTTAATAAATGAATATTTGCATTCTTGAAATATTTTTTCATTGAAATGTCACTCTGTTTTTAATTAACCCAAGAGGGTAAATGAAAAGCGGTGAACGAAAGATAATATTCGCTGGAAAATATATCCTATATTTGAATCGTAGCTAGATGTAACCGAATTTGTATATGTGTGTGTGTAAGAGTGACTTAGCGTAATTTCAAATATCATTTTGGTGCAACAAAATACGAAAAAAAAAATACATATATCACGTGTTGATAAATGAAAATATAAAATCAATGATAATAATGAGATTCTGTACCAAGAAAATTGTCGTGATCAGTTCCCCTACACCGATCATATCACGTCGATTTGGGGAGCGTTAAATACTTATCCACGCTTATCTATGATGCACTTAAACTACACAGGAGTCGTTTTTACACAAAATAGGATGGAGATATTCCCAGTGCTGTTAAATGTGAGTTTTGTTTATGTGTGTGGGGAAGCAAAGATATTTACATTTTAATGTTTAACATTAGGTAGGATTAAGTGCTGGTTCCTTTCCAACACAAAGTACAAACTGCCTATATACACATCTTCACTACCAGGGAACTGGTTTCTTGGAAGACAGCATTTATAGAAACAAAAGCTCGCAACTGACATCGTGTTAAACACGTCATTATATATTTCAAACTATCATTAAAATCCTGAAAAAAGAAGTCTCGCTCAGTATGTTAGCGCAATGCCACATTCCTTCGGCACTCCGTCGGTTACAACGACGAGGGTTCATATTGATCGGATCAGTTGAGCAGGCTGCTCCTGAAATTAACGAGCAAGTGGCTGAGCATTCAGTGATTCCGCGTGACGCAGTGTGTGACAAGGCTGGCCCTTTGAAATACAGGTACAACAGAAACAGGAAGAAGGAGTGACAACGCCCGGTCTGGGAATCGAAACTGCGATCCTACAACCGTGAGTCCGCTACCCTAAACACTGGGCCACTGCACCACCAGGCAATGTCATATAGTCAGTAGACACAAACGCACACGCACACATAAACATATGTATAGCTTTTAGCTTGTATTTGTTTCAGTTATCAGACGGCGGTCATGCTGGGGCACAACCTTGAAGAATTTTAGTCGAATGAATCGACTTCGTACTTTGTATTTCTAAATTCTGGTACTTATTCTATGGATTACTTATGCAGTGCTGCTTTATTTCGTGGACGTAAACACGCCAACACCGGTTGTCAATCGGTAGCGGGAGCAAACCACAGGGTCAAAGACACACACATCGATATATTCACATATTTGTGTGTAATACGATATATGACAATTATTCCGTTGCCATAATAACACTCCGAGTTTAGAATGTCAAGGTGGAAAGCTGCACTGTCATATCTTCAGTTATCGAAGCAATCAAAAAATGCTATGAAGATGACCGTTAAACAAAGGGAAATTACTATGTCGTTGTCCGTTATTCAGACAAAATAGCTATTAGAATGACCCGACATCCGAAACTCGGAGTTTTATTATAGCAACTGAATAATTGCCACATATTATATTACAGATAAATTCCTCCATTTACATAATATCATGGTCTCTTTGATTGTTTTGTTGTCCTACATTACTGTTAATATATATATATATATATATATATATATATATATA
>NC_068985.1:89567838-89576887 GCF_001194135.2 Octopus bimaculoides
ATATATATATATATATATATATATATATAAAAATTTATATAAATAAGGATAAGATCGATATTTAAAATACTGATTTTATCAAGTGGCCAACGGGAATAATCCCATGTAAGTATGCTGTATGTTTATATATATATATATATATGTTTGTGTGTATGTACTTTTCTGAGTATATTCCACCGATGAAGGCAAATCATTTATTATGCAAAGCCAGAAATCCGGGATCTGGAATTATCCAGTTATCTTTACTAGTTTACTTTGTCTTCGTCTTCGCTCTTTGTGCTGTATGAACATTTATTGTGGTTTACAGTCAAGATTTGACTGCTATTTTTCAGCGTGACGGTATCTCTTAGATACCCTATATTATAATTTTAAATATATATATATATATATATTCTCCCGTCGTGAAAGACAATTGGCGGTAGCAGTAGAATACAGCGCTAATCAAGTCCTACATTTTGTTTCATTTGAGGCCTGCTGGTGCCTTGCAAACATATTGGCAAATACCACAAGTTAGTAACTCTACTGCTTGTGGATCATATGCTATGCGTTTTCTTGAGTGTAAGGCAAGACCTCCTTTACTCTGCCCTACAAAGGCACTATAGAGGGTCCAAGTCTCCATGTAGAGGAGAAGCTTTTATTCAGTATGTCATCATGCTTGCACGAAGTTGGTCCCGATGTTGGAGTCGACATTGCACAAATATTTGAACTGAGGTGAAGGATGACTGGTGCCATGCCCTGCGTTCGGTTGTATTGTTTTCCAAAGAAGAAAATGGAATGTTGCATCGCTTCAGATTGTCTTTTAGTTTGTCTTTGATGCGTAAGAGTGGCCTTCCAAATGACCATCCTGTTGGGAATTAGCCAAAGAGAAGTTGCTTTGAAATTCTGATATCATTCATACGTGAGAGATGAACTGATCATCACAGCTGAATTTTAATGGGGATGGCTTCTATACATGATATGTTGCATTTTAGTAGCACCTCGCTTTTATGAATATGGTCACTGGGTTTTATGTCTTATGAAAAGCGTCAATCTGATGTGATTTCGGTACAGAGCACGATAAAGCAGTGATGTCAAATCCACCGATTGTTGAATAGCAATCAAGATAACCTTAGCCAGATCCTTAATTTCAAGTGCAATTCAAGTATTAACAATCACCGCCTTATCCACCTATTTTAATTTCAATTAATGTTAAATTATTCTCAACGGATTTTTAAGGGTGAAACATATCCGTATCTCCTGTTTGTGCTTTAGCCATTAGCTAGCAACATAATATTTAAGTATTTTAAATCGCTTTGCACTGACCACCATCCAGCTCCTTTCTTGTGTCTATCTCATGAATCTGGTTCCTGTGTAGCCACAACATTTCTCGTCTTTTATTAAAACCTTCCTCTTTAACTGTAAATATTAGCACTTCTGTAGGTTGAACTATTAAGAAATCCAAGAGTAGAAGTAATTTGAAGATCGGATGCGTTTTGATTTTAATCTGATTAAATCTTGAAATATCTTTAATTAATTTAATTAAAGATGTGTACAAAATTTATTCTGATACCAATCTTAAGTGTCTTTCGATTAACCTTATAAGTATATATATGTGTGTATGTGTGTGTGTGTTTGTATAGCCCTGTTAGGTTTCCATTCGTTCGCTAAGATGATAACAATCAAAACAATTAATTTAACTGATGCACAGTTTCCAAGATAAACCTGTATTAATTCAACGACTTATCCCAGAGGGTATTTCTCAAAACGTTGCCATTACTGGAAGTTTATGGAGTCCGCTGTCCCTGATCTATGATTAGATATTGATACACCATCAAGTTGTCATTTAAAGTGGAATAAAACTAAACTCAGTCTTTTATTCTCTCATACAAAATACGAATTTTCGACATTGATTACAACATCCGTAATCGTTTTCTCTCTATTTATTGAACCTCTTCCTTTTTCCCTCTTTCTTCATTTTGTCACTCTGCTTCCTTTCTTTATTTCTTCTTCATGGCTTCCTCCCCCTCTCCGCCTCCTTCCCCTATTATTCTTCTTCTTCTTCTACTAATTTTTCCTCTCCTCCTCCTCCTCATCATCATCATCATTCACGTCTTTCTTCTTCTTCTTCTTCTTCTTCTTCTTCTTCTTCTTCTTCTGCTTCTTCAACTTCTTCTACTACTACTACTACTACTACTACTACTACTACTACTACTACTACTACTACTACTACTACTACTACTACTACTTCTTTCTTTTTCACCTTCTTTTTGCTTTCAGCTTTCAGTCACATTTCTTACACACATTCTGTGTGTCTTTCTTTAGTTCTCTCCCTCTTTCTCTCTCTCTCTCTCTCACTCTATATCTATCTATCTATCTATCTATCTATCTATCTATTTATCTCTGTAAGTCTTTCTTTATATCTTTCTGTATTTCCCTCTTTCCTTTCTTTTCGCTCCCTTGTTTTCTCCATTTATGTAATTCTTTCTCACAGTCTTATCCCCTCTTTCTTTCATTTCTACTTTCGTTTTTATTTTTCATTCCTCTTTTCTCCACAACACACAACCCAATTCCTCAATCTCTATCTCTCCCGCTCAGTGTAATCTTCCCAGCTTTCGCAAATCTACTGTCGTCATCTTCATAAAAGCAAATAAGATTACGGGATTTTTATCCAGTATGTACTTTGCGCTTATACGCATATCAACATGAAACCACTCGATACCGATTTTTCCCATCACTTCCACACGGTCTCAGTTTCCTGTGGGTGCTGCATTCGTCATGTCGTAGATAAAAATGACAAGGGTGAGAAAGAAAGACTCATAGACAGGTGTACAAACTGTGCGAAGAAATGAAAGAGAAACAAAACGAAAGTGGTTAAAAACCGTAAACAAGAAAAGAGGAGAAAATGTAGAAGTAAAGTCAAGTTCCACATTATACGGGGAGTAAATTTTGGAAGTTTGCTTTCACCAACATGGGCTGTATTAGGAAAGAAGGCATTCATATAATAATTATAAATACAATGTTGTCAAATTTCTTGGTGACTATAGAAGGTAATTCAGATAATACACATTTGAAATTAGAAATAATGATCAACTTAGAATAAAATTGTATAAACAAATTTCTGTTGAGTGAATTCTCTCATAAAATCTCTGTCATGTATTTCCTTTATTGCTACCATCACCGTCTTTTTCTTTCCATGATTCTTTCTCTCGTGTGTGTCTGTCTATAGCTTTCTTTCACTCATTGTCTGCCCCCAAACCTAGTATGTGCACTCAGCATATGCTTCATATACTGTCTTCTTATTTCTGAGTCTCTTTCTGTTGACCTTCTCTCTATAGTCTGGAGTGGAGAATCAACGAAAACCGTACGCTACACTCAATCTGTAGTTTTGGAAAAGTAAAAAAAACAATTTGAAAAAGTTAAAGGCTATGTCTAGTATATAAAGACGGACGAATTTCTACTAAGCGTTTTACAAGGCATGTTAACGATTCTGGCAGCGCGCCAATTTCCGAATTATGAATATTGCAACGAATGTGTAATAAACAATTAATCTGTGGACGAATGGAGAGAGTGAGAGAGTGAGAGAGAGCAGAATTTCTTACACGTGGATATTGTGCTAAGGATCTTCGTAAACAAATGTGCCCCTCCGTAAGAATTCACGAACATACTATGGCATAAAACCCACAAACGTTTACTCAAAATTTGGCACAATGCCATCGATTTCAGGGGGTAGTTCCAGTTGATTATCTGGAACCCAATGCTCAATTGACTCTTATTCTATCGCACCCGAAAGAATGAAAGGTAAAATTCTATCTCAGCAAAGTTTGAACTCAGAATGCAAAAACTGACGAAATGCCGATAAGCATTTCAACCGTCTTGCAAACGATTCAGTTCGCTACCTTAAAACCCAGTAATATTAGAAATTGATATGAACTGGATAAAACAATTTGCATATTTAACATTTTCTTAGCTGCTAAATCGATCCCGAATTCATTGGTGTCGTAACATTGTTCTCGTTCTATTTAATGTTGTCGGTAGATATTGCATGTATAGTTCATTATTTCCATTATTTCCATAATCCTATGTCAGGATTTCTTGTATTTATTTTCTATTTGTACTTACTCCGGGTAAGCCAAAGTCGAGCAATTCTACCATCCTAGTCATTATTTTCAGTTTCAGTTGAAGTGGTTTATTATCAAAATGATAATTTGTTATTTTAGTGAGATTGGCTGTTATTTCTACAAAACTAGTGACCACGTTCCGTTCCCGTTTTTCGAAGTTACAATATATGGGATGATGTCATCGATATAATTATCTAAATTGCTCTTCAAAATTTGTCTTCATCAGTATTGAAAACATAATTTGTTTGAATTCAAAGTAAAATTATGCTCAGGGGTTCCATTTGCGATAACAGCTATAAAGCGCCAACGTCGAAGAGCGAATCAAATACGAAGATCAAATCAATGATCACCAAAGACGCTGATTGAATATTGTTTCACAGAAACAATTTTCAAACTCTCCTTCGAAGTTCCGTTTGATAACTGTAATTAAATCTAACGCTAATTGTTCTATAAAATTTATATTTTGTTTTTCAGAAATAATCAATTAATTTTGAATATGAAACGATTTTAATTATTTCTGCGTAATGAAATACCAGAATTGTATTTAAAGCAGGCTCGTCCATTATTTACTATTATGAAATCGTCATTTGTTTATCAATTTGTTTTGTAACAAATTACTGGATCGTAACTTCTAAGTAGGCACGTGATTATTTTAATCTTAGAGGTCGAATTCTTAAATGAAATGGTAGTTAATACCAGTCATAATAATTCCAGAGTTGACAAGTTAACTGTTAAATTATTTCCCAAGATAATCTAAATCTCTGAGTAGTGCTAACTGAAATGCAAGTTAAAACCTTCGAAATATTTTTCTTTAAATATTATTGAAATAGGAGATGAAATGTCATTATAATTGCATGGTGATGATGGAAAATACATCTTTTTGTATGCTTCGATTTAGGTTCAAGGATTCATGCTCCACATGAAACCGAAATAAAATAAATTATTTCTTTATATACGTCAAAAACTAGAAATAAACACAGCTGGATTTGTTAAGGAATTCACAATGCAATCACAGGGTTTCGGCTTCGGTTTTACTGCGCTGTATCTCAGACACTGTTTTCTACCCTGGCCTCGAGTTAAACAGGGCTTTGTGAGTGAATCTGTTAGACGGAAACTGAACTGTATGCAATCGTCTAGTATATACAAACACACATCACACACACACACACACACACACACACGCACACACACACACACACACACATGCATACATACATACATACATACATACATACATACATACATATATATATATAATCATAAATATATAGGGATTGACAGTAACCTGCTTCTCCAACACACTGAGAATTCAGAAATAGCAGTCAAAGAACTACTGATTTCAAAACTACAAATTATTACTCCAGATTGATAGCGATATTTTTGATACACACAGAACAAAAAACAGTAGAGAAGAGTAAAAACCACCTGCCTTTAGTTAATTTAGTACGATCGTTTCACAGTTAAGAAATCTATCGTTTCACAGTTAAGAAATCTATCGGCCAGTGAGTTCAAAATATCTCGCCCTGTTAATTATTAATTGTATTACTAATTGACGATTCCTTGACCTGCATGTCTATATTTTAATAATACCTCTAAGGTGAATAGTTAAACCGCAAGAAGTTCGTATGGGTCTCTTTTCTATGCGGGACTATTTATGATGCACACTGAATTGAATTCATTAGGGCGAGAGATTTTGAACTCACTGGCCGATAGATTTCTTAACGTCTCCCTCACGTGGTATTGATGTCGCATGGTCAAAATGAACCTGAGTTATTTAGACGTTAACAAATTTATTGGAATATTTAGCTGAAGATCAGAATAGAGTATTATTTACTCTTAACTGTGAAACGATCGTACTAAATTAACTAAAGGCAGGTGGTTTTTACTCTTCTCTACTGTTTTTTGTTCTGTGTGTATCAAAAATATCGCTATCAATCTGGAGTAATAATTTGTAGTTTTGAAATCAGTAGTTCTTTGACTGCTATTTCTGAATTCTCAGTGTGTTGGAGAAGCAGGTTACTGTCAATCCCTATATATTTATGATTATAAATGTTTTTTACCGAAAATATTTTTTCATACTGAGCTACCCGGCAAAATTGTTAATTATTAATGTTATTACTAATTGACGATTCCCTGCCCTGCATGTCTGCATATATATATATATATGGTGGCGAGGGTGCGTTATGCACGTATCTGTGTGTGCATGCATGTGTGCAATATTTTTGTTTTTTGTGTTTGTCATTCCACATCAAACATGTTGGTTTGGTTACCTTCCTGTAACTCAGCGGTTTCGACTTAATACGTGAAGTACAAGACTTGAGAAACTGAAAGAGAAAATGACGATGAAAGTGACATTGACTCATTTGACTTGTTCGAGTTAAACACTTATCAAAGATAATTTAGTGAGAATTTGAACTCAGCGAGCAACAGGGGACGAAATGTCACGAAACTTTTTTGTCCGGCGTTGTAACAATTCCACCAAATCGCCGTTTTATAGGCATTACATCCTATTCCTTCAGTTTCAAAGAAGTTCGTTTAAAGGAATGCGTTTCAGTAGTAACATGAAGTATAAAAGGATAAATGAATATTTACTGAAAAGGAATTATATGTACCACAGCACGTATTTTTATATATTTAATTTTTTACTTGTTTCAACCATTGAACTGCAGCCACAATGGGCCACCCCTTTTAATGAATCGATAACACCTATCATATTTTAAGCGTGACGAGGCATTCTGATCTTCAACATTACATTTTCATCACGTGTTTTACAGTCCTGTTTTGCCAAACCTGTCTCTCTTTCTGTCTCTACCATTTTGTCCCTCTACCTCTACTTCCTCCTCTCTTTGTCTCTCTATAGTTATATATGTGTGTGTATGTTTGTGTGCGTATATGTCCGTCTTTATGTGTGTGTGTCTACGACGGTCCTGATTAGCGTCGTCAAAATTCATTCAGAATGTATCGGTATCGACAGACAGTGAGCGAACTGAAAGTTTCTTGTTGCAAAGCGAAATTAATATGCAAAAAAAAAAAAAAGGCTGATATCGTAGTTAGAAACCGGGGAGATATTTGAAAGTAAATGTAAAAAAAATTGACATATTTCTTATTACAAACATAAAACTCTTATCTTTTTCAGCTGATATTTGGGATCGAAGACTTAGACAAATAATTTTTACAAGACGTCAGAGAGTGTGATTAGGTGAGAAAGGTTGTTTTATTGAACACGAGACTCGACTTCTACAAAAAAGTGTATTCCGGTAGAACCGCATAAATTGGCTTTTCCTGGTGCTAAAATGAGTGAGAAATTAAGTCTACCACTCTAAGAAGAAGGAATCGGTATATGATATTTAATGGTAACTTGTCTACTGGAATAGTTAAATAAAGGAAGCATTATATTTTTTTCCAGTTCTAGGCACAATGCCCCAGATTTTGGGGGAGGTGTCAGTCGATTAGATGTACACCAGTACGCGACTGTTATTTAATTTATCGACCCCGAATGGACGAAACGCAATGTCGACTTCCGCAGAATTTGAACTCAGAACACGAAGACAGACGAAATAAGGATAAGCATTTCGCCCGGCGTGCTAACGTCTCTGCCAGCTTGCTGCCTTAAAGGAGACATTATATTACATACAAACGGAAATCCCTAGAAGACTTGTGCATCTTTCTTTCGACGAAAGCAAAGCGAAGGTGCGTAATATTTATGTGTCGGTGATTCATTGTAGGTAATTAATTCAATGATTTGGTGCCACATACAATAGCCTGAAGATTACAGTTTAAAACAGCTTACTATTAGGCGTGCCTTACAAAGAAATTTACTATGTTGGTTATAACATATATTATTCTAAATCATGTGTTTAGTTACATTATGTTTTCGAGGTCTCCCTAAAGAGAGTTCCTTTTGTTGTACGTGTTACTTTTGGTATTACATCCTAGCTTTCGCAACAAATATAATGGCGTTAGTGTTAATCTAACATTCTACATAAAATGAGGGGAGAGTAGTATTTGACGTTAATTGTTTCAAATATGATATGCTTCATACTGGTAAACAAGTATCAAAACGTAATGGATGTTCATACTGAGTATTTGAAAATATATGCCGTGGTAAAATTTAAGATTTTATTAATGTCTACAGAAATACTTTGCATTTATATGAATACAAAGCTATGACTACTTACCTTATATTATCAATGGAAGAATTCCCTTCATAAAAATGAACACAATACATCTGAACTTAACAGTTTAACATAATTTCCGTAAAGTCTTCAAGAAAATAATTTCAGCTAATTTTACGAGGCAGCAAACTGGAAATTTATGATAGCCGATTATACATTATTATTGAACATATTTCCGATAGAGCTATTCAAAACTAAATTATTTCGATCCTGAATCCTGATTTAGATGATCGAAATTGAAAACACTTTCGGAACCACTATATATAGATTTGTCTTCTATTCTCGCAACACACACACACACACGCACACACAGAGAGGCAACCACAGACACACAGACACACACACACATACACACACACACGCACACACACAAACATACACACACACAAACATGCAAAAATATGTGTAGGTATATGCGTTGGTGAATGATATGAAAGTGAAATAACTGCCCCTGGTCACTTTTATGACTGATCGAAATAGTAGTTTAGATATAACAAAGAATGTACAAACACGTTTTGCTTCTAAGTTTTTCTTTCCTAATTTTCTTTTCTTGACGCTGATAGATTTCTTTAAATGTCTTGATTTGCATGGTCGATATCACAGGAAAGAGTCGAATTCTGAGTCAGTCAAGCAAATATTCCAGAAATGGCTACATAAATTTTACACAATATTGATATGGACTGCTTCATATTCTAAAACGGACGGAATGATTCCAAGAAACGAAAATTAAACGAAATTTATGAACAACGAACCAAAAATTCAATAAACTATATATAT
>NC_068985.1:89577035-89579753 GCF_001194135.2 Octopus bimaculoides
TATATATATATATATATATATATATACATACATACATACATACATACATACATACATACATATGCATATGTGTGTGTTTGTGTGTGTGTGTGTGCCTGTGTGTTTGTGGGTGTATTCGCATGTGTGTATATAGATATATGTTTGTATCATTCTATCGATTGAAGGCAAGGAAAATCATATCTTAAATAGTTCTATTTATAATCAATTATCCGTGTTAAATATATATTTACTGAGAATGATTCGAAGCCAGTGTTCATTGGACCAGTAGCAATAAATCTTTCAATTTTTTTAAACATAAATTGAGTTAGAAATACATAATGAAGAATTGGTGATTAAAAGTAGAAAACTTCAAATTACAAAACGCAAAAAGAAACCTATGAAGAGACAGAACCCCGAGGATATATGATGAACAGTAATGACTTAGTGTGTATAGTAACTATAGAAACGAAATAAGGAAGAGATTTACGTATACATTTAAACACACGCGCGTGCGCATGCTTAGACACATACAAGCAAACAAACACACAGACGCATATATATTCATTATTTAAATATCATCGACCAATAGTTTCAAGTTCTGGAAAAACAATTCCGGCAGATCTATATATTGTGTCCTGTGTCTGCATGTGATCCTCCAGGCTTGAATACTGATATTTAAGTATACTGTGGGTTAAATAATCTTTACATCATACTGGCCGGGTTATATTTATGTTGTTCCTAGTCATAACTGCCAAGCTCTGCACTCGTCAGTTGCTTTGAATTGAATCATGTTTATATTGAGATGGACACCAATATTTTAGTATTGATATACCTAGGTGAAATAACATTAGCGACAACAGCAATAAATATTTACACACACATACATGCACATACATACGTACATACATACATACATACACATACATACATACATACATACATATTAAATACATATATATATATATATATGTGTGTGTGTGTGTGTGTGTGTGTGTGTGTGTGTTTGTGTTGTGGAGGCAAGGTGTTGCACTCACGATTTCTAAAGGGTGTGTTCCCAGACCGGTCGTTGCTTTATGTTCTTGAGCAAAGAACTTCATTTCATGTTGCTCTGAGACCATTTCGACATCTGACATGGATCCCCCGTTGCACCTGTACTTGTAATCTCGATCTGATGGAGGATTTATATTAAGTAGTCTGAAGTACTTACAAGAATATTGGAAATTCTATTTAGGTCCTGTTTATTCGATATCATGCTTGATGGAATCTCTATGAAGATGGCTGCCTACAGTCCATATATGACATCATTCAATGTATCTATTTGATGTTACTACAATGTTGCTCTCTGTTACTTAACTGAATTAAAAGATATCACTTATGATATGAACCTGAAATATATTGAAGATAATCGACGTGAGGATGTAGTGGCGGGGGGATTCGTACGACAATGTTCAACCGCTTCTTCATTGCCCCTTGCACCAGAGCGCCTTTGCTTCGATGACCTAAAGTTAATCTTTAAAAAGAACTGATTTTTATAAAATGCGGAAAAGGAAACTTTCGTTTCTTTTACATCAAATCTAATCATCTCAAAGGTTATTTTATTTACAAATGGTTTCAAGTTGTCAATCCTTTCCTCTGGTTGTCAAACAAATTACATATACATTCCCGTATGTGTCTTCTTGAGTGTATGTAACTTTAAATGTGCGTGCGTTTACATATATATATATATATGTGTGTGTATATACAGACACACTCTCTCTGTTTATTTTCTCTTATTCCTGTATGTTGAAGAACGTAGGCTCGAAACGCAAAAGACTTTATCAGTTTCACGCGCGTCAAAATATTACATTTGTTTGTTGCTCACACAACTGTCTTCACTTTATGTTTTTCTGTAAATTCCAACTCTTATATATATATTAATCGTAATTAATACGGCACGGGACCTGTAGCTGAGATCTCGATCAATGCCTGTAACCCGTGTTACGACGAGTAACGCAAGATTTATGTAATATAATCCACTTCATTCGATATTTCGAAACATTATTTTAAACAGAAGCTTTATCTCATACAAACTATTTGCCTAGGTACCAGTAGAACACCCGCCAAATGACAAGGAATGGATGTAGAGAGAAAATTATGGTTGGAGAAAGGGAACGGAAAATATATACGTATACATGTAACATCGTCTGTTTGTTTGTGTGTGTGTGTGTATATACGTGTTTGTGTTTGAGTGTGTGTGTGAATGTTTGTGTGTGTAGTATATTTATACATCATTATCTTTCCAATGTTACATGCCTATTTCATATTCAGTACCATTTAAGCCATAACACTTCCCCATAATGTCTTCTAAGTTGACAGAAGACAGCGATATATTAAAGCAAATATATTCTCGTTAATCGCACAACTAGAAATTTTATACACTTCATAATGCAAATCATATAACAAATTCTTCCAATGAAAATATTCACTGCTAGAAAACTTTTCACACAGTTGTGCAGTATTTTGATATAATTTTAGAACTGTGTTCAGATATAAACAGAGTATTTATCTATACTATATTTCTCTTTTTTCACAACTATTCCTTTTTTATTGTTATTATTATTATTATTATTATTATTATTATTATTATTATTATTATTGTTGTTGTTGTTGTTATTGTTGTTCTTGTTGTTACCGTATAATTTATATTATGTTGAGTATATTCTTTATAAAGAACAATAAGTTTATATATATATATATATA
>NC_068985.1:89579770-89582703 GCF_001194135.2 Octopus bimaculoides
ATATATATATGGCTGTCTTTGGGTCTCTATTTGTACAGACAGTGAGAGACAGGAAGAGAAAAATAGACAGAGAGAGAAAAGGAGATATTAATAGAAAGAAATTGGAAAACTCATAAGTTATAAATCGTCCTGCTGGAAAAATAATTGTGTCAGTTTGTCTGCTTCAATTATTAATGGGCTGCTAAATACTATCAGATGATATATTCATCATTCATTACATCATAAATATAACGACACCCGGGAGGAAGAAAAAAGTATATTTCAGCTAACGTGTACAAATAAACACACAGGTAGACGAGCACATATAAACATAAACATATAAACATACAAACACATAAACATACAAACATGCAGACATGCACCAACATTTGCATGCACACGCGCATATATAGTCGTATATATGGATAGAAATATGTGTGTATGTACATATATTAATTACAAAGAAATTAAGATATTAATTTGAATTACATACGCATGTATACATATGATTTAAAATACAAACAAAATGGAAAAATATTGAATATAACAAGTGACTTACATCAATTATTATTTCTTAATTCAATACAAATAGACTGCATCTCATCTAACAGGTGTTTTTGCTTCCATTGTCATATGGTATTGCCATTGATATGCTAGAAATAATATTCATCATATTTGGTAATAAAACCAATCTGGAATATAGGGCTTCATCAGACTGAAGGAAAATAGGTACACAAAAAGAAGAGTCTAGAGAAGTAAAGGAATGGCTGAATATCTTTAAAACATACCATTTTGTTCATGTGTCGTTTTGGGATGTTGTGTAAATGACTAAAATTAAAATAGTAATTCGTGGGTTATTTTATGGGAATTTTTTCAGCAGGATATGCCAATAGGTTTAGTCAAAGTTTTGAAGTATTCGTAATAGTTCTTAATAATTATGTTTTACATAGTAATTAATAGCTTTTTTTATCATAATCAAGGGCCCATTATTTCGTTTCAATTATTTACTTACTAAAATGTCCTGAAGTCCAACCACCTTATTTCATATACTACATTTCCATACTTTATTTATTTATTTATGAACTGAAATCAACGACTTCCCATGATTCAGCCTTGCCATTTTTATTCCTTCTGATGCAGTGTTTACCACCTGCACAAAAGGTTATTCTTCTTTCCGAGTCATGTTTATATAATTTGTACTTCTGTGTTAAGCGAGGTGTACCTTTTCTTACCTTGCCCCACATCCAGACGCGTTCTCCTACAACATTTTACATCTGATAAAGAAACCCCTGAACAAACTGACTTTCTCTTCGTTTCGACACCTACAATTTCTTCTCGACTTTCTCTCAATGCGGCAGAAAAGTTTGAAATATAAATACCTTCAAAACGCTAGTTTTCCTTCCTCTATATTTTAGTTTTCGCTATTCAGACAATACCAAAATATGTTTGGGAACGAATATTTCCTTTTCCGAAATAAAGTATTTATTTATTTATTGCTCTTTTATGTTTTTTGAAACATCACTGATGTGTGTTTGAAGCATGCTTGAGCTGATATGTCTCATACAATAGAAAAATGAATATCGTAATCAATGTATGAAAGGAAGTTTAAATGCAATGGAAATAATAGCTTTCATTACGTCCAACGTTCAACATTTTTAGGTCATTTCAAATAATATTAATACGACTTCCATTAACATTTCTGATTCTAGCAACATTTTCAAAAAGAGCTGCTTGTTTGTAACAGTTCATTCCACATGAAATATAATAATCATTAAAATTATGCATTAGAAGTAAGCTGAAGAGTATGAAGACTTGCAAAATTCAACTGCAATTAATGGAATTTTAGAAAATGTTGGAGACCTAACTAAAATGATAACTTTGACAGAACGAAAAGTCGCACATTAATTATTATCTGAAGTTTCCGGTCCAGTGATTGCAGTTGTGGCGGATTCCTAATCACTTTGTTGTTAACTATTGATTATGGAATTTAAAATATTTTTAATTTTTTACTTAAATCCTTGCAAATTCTAATCTAAAGAACAAACACAAACACGGGTTTTTAACATAACTTTTCTTCCTATATTGTTTATTATTTAAACACGCCTAAACTTTGTAAATATTCATAAAATGTGTTTCATCATGCTAATGATTCACATGCAAATACGTGTGAGTCCATGTGTAAATATACATGCGCATATACACGCGCAGTCACACACACACGCACAGACATATTCTCTTTCATTTTACACTGTTTAAACGAAAATATGCTATGGTGCGTGTGAAGGATACAGACACGTATACTTATACACGGGTGTGTATTCATGTTTATATATATACAGAGAGAGGGGTAGAGAGACAGAGAGACGGAGAGACAGAGATAGAGGTAGATATGGTACAGAATAATGCACATGTATATTACCTGCAAGGATTAATAAATTGATGTCGTTGAACTTCTAAAATATTTACTGAAATATTTTATGGCAGTTAACGGCATGAATTAAATATTTTAAAATTAGATTTTAGCATCTTACTAATACAGTGTTAAGAATATTTATAAATAGTCATCGGCATAAATTTGCTGATTCTCGATTTATGGAAATCAAATGTAAAATCCATCTTCCTTTCTGCAGAATAAAATGTCTGAAATTATTATGGTTATGTGTTTGTATGTATGCATGTAGGTGTGTATTGCTAAGGCGTATGTGTCATTGGATAGAGCATCGTGCTCATAAAAATGTAGTAGAGAGTTCGATTCCCGGAATGGGCTTTGTGTTGTGTTCCTGAGCAAAGCACTTTATTTCACGTTGCTCCAGTTCACTCATATTTAGAAATGAGTTGCGGCGTCACTGATGCGAAACCGTATCGGCATTTGCATCTCCCTTACAAAACATTGGTGGTGTGAAGAGGAGAGGCCTGAATGCATGGCCGAATATATATATATATATATATATATA
>NC_068985.1:89583783-89585371 GCF_001194135.2 Octopus bimaculoides
ATATATGCCAGATTGAGTTCATTTTCCAGATCTTCACAAACAGCTGCCAATCATTGCAGAATTGTTCCTTGTTTATTTTACATTTTTGTTAATGTGTGGAGATATCATTGCAATCAGACCCATTTATCCGAACCTTTGGAGAAAAAACAAAAAAGAGGGTCTGAGTATAAGTGTATAAGTGATTTTCTGGCACAAAGGTGGCAACACACAGTAGAATATGATGGGATATATTTTGATAAATAGTTGTTTCTTGGTCAAGAAATGTTTTGCAACTAACGATTAAATAAAATTGTCTTCGTCTCTTAGGCTCGTTAGAATAAGAAATAATGTCGTTTGTAAAAGTTAAGTCTGCAAGGAGAAGGTTGAAAGTTATGAAACTACATGTTTATTCCCTGGTTGTGGTTTCTGGTTCAATAAGAAAAATTAGCACTGATCTTTAAATTAATAACAATACATCATATCTATAATTTGGTTAGTTATTAGGGATCTTAGATACATTAACAGATTATGAGAAGATTTCTGCTAAACAAAGTCAGCACCTCTTTGATCCACTTACCTCTGACATTGATCGTTTCAGGATGCTTTGAGCGTGTACTGTGTGCATTTGGGTTTTAGGTCTCACGTATCACTAACGTCATGGCTTACTTCTTATCCACGAGTTGCAAAGTAAAGTGATGTTTATTGTATCTTTTCAACAATTACTTTAACATATATCAAGATAGTTATTTTTTTTAACCTCTTTACTCTAGAGCAGTGTGGTAACTTGAATTTCACAAATCATCGATCTGCTCCTACATGCCTGCTCGTGTGGACAATTTTCTAGATCTTGACATTTACACATTGTAGTGGTAATATTTTATTTTTATATTGGTGAAAAGAAATTTATTGAAAGCAACATGAGCTGAATATTTGTCCAATATTTTATCTGTGGCAAAATCATAAGTATTTAGAAGCATTTTAAATGCTAAAGCAACGAATGGCAAGCCATTACAGAAACTCTTGCATGATCAAACTTTGACACACCCGAATTTAACATATCTTTTTACACATTTACGTCTACGCCTGACTGAATTCTAAAGAAAAAGAAAAATTCCAAGAAACCTAGTAAAAATCCCTAGAATAACATTTTATCAAACCACAACGTACAACCACATAATCCCTCAATAGGTTCTAATATGATACTTTTGAGGACATTCTGAAACAAACAGGTACACAAATAATTATCGTTCTAAACATCTCTACCTGGAACTCGAAAGACGAAATCTTGCCAAAGAGTGTATAAATGCAAAGGGAACCTAGATAAATCAGAATCAGAGAAATAGTAACAAGCAGATATTTCGATGTCATTGAAAACAACGTTGTCTTTGTAAAGGTTTACTATGTATGTATAAATGTAGGCATAAATGTATTCATGGGAGGAAGATACGGATCATAGGAACACAGAGAAGACAGGAAAGGACACACATGAACGTCGATAAATTCACAACCTTTCGGTTATCGACCCAAATTCATCTCAATTTCTGTATATGTTCAGAGCCCCACCCATTTATATATGTGTGTGTGCTTATATATATATATATATATATAT
>NC_068985.1:89585532-89590376 GCF_001194135.2 Octopus bimaculoides
TATTTGTTTCATATGCATGTGGTTGTGGGCAGGTTTTCAATCAATGAAACTCGAATGAAGAGGCCTTGGAAATCTGTTAGATTTTTTCTGCACCGCTAATCGATTCTCTTTGCACAATGCGTATCATGACGCTTTGTTCAATCTTGCAGAACTGCAACATTGCAAGGGTTTTAGGAAAATCTGTTATTACATTGCACAATACATCTATGATAATATGGACAGATAAAAATACGTAGAATTGATTTAAGAGAAACATGTTTCATTTCATTTTCCTGTTATATTTTCTCCTTTTCTCAATTTTTTTTCGGAGTATTCACATCTATCGACTGTGTATAAAAGTTCATAACATTCGCTCCCTGTCCGAAACACACATTACCTGTTCATATCAGGTTGCTGTGTTTATTATAAATAATCCCTTGTGATGTTTTCATTTCAAAAGTGAGGATCTATTGTACTTTGTGTCATTTTTGAGTGGCTATCAGAGCATTCCATTCTGCGGTAAATAGAGAGCTTTCTTTAAACAACATTACTGGCATTCATGGGAATGTAGTATTTTGTGGATAGTTTTGGACAGCATTAGTTTAAGATGATGCATGTCATATATTCCACACTTGTGCCATAGATAGGCACCCAATGTTTCTTTGTCCAATGACACTAAGCTACAGATCACCAATATCCTTTTCTATTGTAGGCAAAAAACCGAAATATAAGGGGTGGTGGCCAGTCGATTAGATCTACTCCAGTGCGCAACTGGTACTTAATTTATTGACCACGAAAGGATGAACGGCAAAGTCGACCTTGGCGGAATTTCAACTCAGAACATAAAGACAGGGAAAATACTGCTAAGCATTTCACCCGCATGCTATCGTTTCTTTATTTCTACTCTAGGCAAATGGCCCAGAATTTGTGGGGAGGGAGCCAGTCGATTAAATCTCCTAGAGTAGGCTACTGGTACTTAATTTATTGACGCCGAAAGAATGAAATGTAAATTTGACCTCGGCGGAATTTGAACTCAGAACATAAAGACAGACGACATACCGCTAAGCATTTCGCCCGGCACGCTAACGTTTCTGCCAGCTTGCCGCATTAAGCGCTCACCTGTTTCACCATGCGTTTATATAGATTTCGCGAGCTTATGATAATTACCTCCCATTCCCTCTGGTTAAAAGCTGTCATCAATATTATTTTCGAATTTTTTATGTGGTTACAGTAATTTCTCTTCCTCACGTTTGGAGAGAATATGCTCCAACGTGTATTTCTTTTCATTTTCGAACAATCTCACATTTAGGTTATTAGATATTTCCTTTCGTGGTGCCATCTTCTGTCATATTGCACCAGATCGATCTACGTGTTCTGGGAGGACCAGTCGATATGTTAAAAGCTAGGTGTCACCCTGTTCCCTATTACAGATCCAGTAGCATGTAACCATTTCACATTTGGCAATTTGAAACAATTATTAAGTTTCAGCTTCATTTCAAATTTACACACAACACTCATTTTAGACCCATTAATATACGCCATTTTCATTCTCTTATATTTCTTACAATAGTAGCTCAATAGATTCTCCACAGTAATATCTATATTAAAATATGTGTCCACGTCGCTGCCTATTCAGCATTGACACACGCTTACGTTTCTATTAATGTTGTAATTTAACGTCAACTGAACGTGAGTTCTCAAGAGACAAACCTATTAATCCGCCATCTACATAAGACCGATTCAAAAACTAAGGCATCTAGATGACAAGAGAGAACTCTTTCTCTGAATTCAACATATTCATGCACGAAACGCTGTTTTTATATTCTCCTGAGTTGCAGATAAAGAAAATATTCCAAGTGCTTTTAAATTCAGCATATTTTAATAATATATTTATTTTGTATACACGGCAGTTATACATTTGGTAAAGCTGCACTCAAATCAATAGAACACAGAAGTAAAATGCGGAAGTGTAACAAGAAATACTACATAGACCCAAGCCACTTATTGTGACTGGACATCTTTTTTTTATTTCTGTATTCTCACAAGATTTACAAATACATAACGTAGTGTCGCGCTGTAGCAGGTTGTTTTATGTTCCATATAGTATAAGGCTGTGTAGAACGATGATGACATTATGCATTTGTGTTTGAGACGGCGAACTGCGGCATCGTTATCGCTGAACGAAATGCTTAGCGGTATTTCGCCCGTATTTCAATAATCTATTTATTTTGTATACACAACATTTATACATTTGGTAAAGCTGCTCTCAAATCACTACGTTTTATATTTTACGTTATCATCATTGCATTGAAGGTTACTACACACGCTCTACTCTACAGTATATATTTAATTTTTATTTCATATATACTGCCGTTATAGACCATCATCTAACAATTATACGTTGGCTTACTTATATTCCATTTTGTCTGTTGTGTCTATTTCACATAAGAAATAGTTTGATTTGTTATTGATCGTGTTGTCTCGGTGTTACATAATCATAGCTCTGATCGTTAACCATGTTAATTCAGAGCTATATAAAAGGAAACAAAAACGTTTCTGCCAGAAATTTGAACTCTTTCCTCTCTAACCGCCACAAGTCAAGAAGTACTAATATTGTTGGAGTAAATCATACGCGACTAGGGTCTCAGACGATAGGAGTATAGTCAAAATCTGAAATATGGAACTGCACGACAAAGAGTGATGTAAAGTAACCGATAAGACTGCATAGGCAAAGTACGAAAAAGAAATAAGTTGAATCATAACTGCAGGTTATGTGGCTGCATTTTGTATATATATGTATAGAGGAAATGCAGAAATGAATTCAATGCATTCATTCAGAGAAAACAACGGTCAGAATGTAGTGAATTAAATAAAAGAAAATTCACTTCGAAAATACTTGCATTTCGAATTATTTACGGAATTTGACAGCAATATATATTTTGAAATTTTGCTACAAAGGCAACCATTTTGGGAGTGGGAATGAGTCGATTACATTGACCCCAATGTTTCACTGATACTTAATATATCGACCCCAAAAGTATGAAACGGAATTCGATCAAGACGGAATTCGAACTCAGAACGTAGCGACGGGCGAAATACCGCTAAGCATTTCGTCCAACGAAAACGATTCCGCAGTTCGCCGCCTTAAACACAAATACTTAATTTAATCAGAGTTCTATATAGGCATATACTATATGGAACATTAAAAACCTGCTGCAACACTTCACTACTTAATGTGAAAATACAGAAATAATACGTGAAAATACAGAAATAATACGTGAAAATACAGAAAAAAAAATAAAAGGTCTCAAGTTACAGTAAGTGTCTGGTTCGATGTAGTTTTTTCTCGTTACACTTCTGTATTTTAATAAAAAAGGACATTATTGAAAAATAATATAACGATAATCTCAATTTCACAACTAAACACAGAAAGATGTATGCAGCATGATAATTGCTGCAATACAATAGTTAATTATACTCGGAAAACGTACAATTAACAACTACTTCGAAATGAAGGTATTTTTTAACGTTGAAAAGCAACGTCCAGTGACTCAAAGTAGGTACGGCATTTAGTCGGGGATCGCTAAAATTAATATAATATAAGAAATACGACACAATACAGTCTAGAGTGAATACAGTCGTCAACAGTGAATGCTAGAACAATGCTTAGTGTTTTCCTATAAGAATCTTTACTCTCTATTGTTTTAAAGTTTCAGTCGCTCAGTGAGATTAGATTCCTGCAACGGCACTTTTTGCGGTTATATGTGAGCAGACCAATAATTTTTCAACTCCCCCAAATAAAGCCGTCATCATATATGGAATACATTTGTCATAAAATCAATACGGACACCTCAGACAGTGTAAAATGAAAAGAATAAATATGCATGTAAGTATTGTGTGGGAAGGGAAAAATGAAGCCATGAATTCAATAAACACGTTCTATAAAAATATCGACAAATGTGTCAAAGCAGACATTTACAACACGGTCACCGATATTATTCACAGTTCAATCAATACCCAGAACAAATATTTTCGAACAGTTCATGTTTACAGTTAGTTTTAAATTATAGAGAATACCCCACTTCTTACTTAATCAAAACGGCTTGCATGATTGTATCACTTTGGTGATTCACATCTTTTTCTTTTGGTTACATATTCCACAGCATATTTACTTTTCTGGTTTGTGTTATTGACAACATCTTAAACATGGCGCACATGCTATTTGAAGATGAGGTTAAGGAGTATTTCTTCCGCTGTATTTCTAGGTTTTCAATATTCCATTTCAGACTTAGCAATCGGTTATCACGAAAACACCTATCTTTGTTTACAAAGCAAAAGGTTATTCTTTAACGTATAACAATCTGAAATACATTAAAAGTAGAATAAATCTACCCTCAAAAAAATTGATTAAAGTTACCATTTTCATTACTAGTCTACGCGCAGTAATACTACAAAAGCCATGATGACCTCAATAACCAACCATCTTAAAAGCAGCAGAGTAAAAATGAAAACATATTCTGTAACATCATGAAAACTAGGAGTTAGTAACAATAAAAACAACACCATTGTAATCAAATAAACCACATCAGATATACAACTAGTATCAACGACATGAAACATTTCACTTTTCCCATAAAAAAAGCAAATATGTCCTCTACATTCAGTTTTTTATGGCTACTTCGCAGACAATAAACGTTGGTAGAACAGCTTACCAGTATCACAATAGAGCAGGTAAATGTAAATATACACACACCACATACGCTATCGCAAAACATTCCCCCATATACATGTATGCATATGTGTATATATAAATAGTATATATAAATAGTATATATAAATAGTATATATAAATAGTATATATATAT
>NC_068985.1:89590762-89599723 GCF_001194135.2 Octopus bimaculoides
TATATATATATATATATATTGATAAGTATATATATATATATCTTATGTCTGGGTGTGTGAGTGGGATTTTCGTGCGTGTGTGTGTGTGTGTGTGTGTGTGTGTGTGCAGAATATAGGATATAGGTCTAAATACATTCACACATGCATATATACACACATTCATACAACCTACATAATTTATGTATTTTTCACAGCTGCTACATCATATGTAAATGTATTCGAATAATAGTTTTTCACAATTTTATATATTTCTGATCTGAAAATATTTCTCGATTTATAGTTATTTAGTTGCAAGCGCTCTGTTTCTCAGAGCAAATATGTACGCATATCCAGGTTAGAGAGAATTTTACACGACTGTATGTCAAGATATAAAATGTTAAATTATAATGAAAATATACAAAAAACAAAAAAAAACACAAAAATAATACTTGTCGGAGGAACCTTTGTGTTTAGCTATGATATAACTGTCATTTATATGAGTGTCACGTCATACAACGTATAATGCTGTCCAATGAAAAAAAAAAAGAAACTTATATTAGACATGTAAAGTAGTACTCTACCGTATGTTAGTGTGTATTTTCAGGAAGAACGTCTACCTGAAATATATTCATTCTTCTCAGACGATAGATTTTATATAGATATTCCCAAAGCAATAAATACACTAATATTTATTATTATCATGAATATATTTTTTCAGTAGACATAGGTTTATTATGTTATTTTACTGCGTAACCGAGCGCAGCACCGCACGCCTTGTGTAGGGACACAGTTTTCTTTTGTTTGTAGTTTCTATTATATAGTCTGTATGTGCGACGTAAAATATGGAAGTCGGCAAATTAGTAACATCTAAAGCGACACATAACATATTGTGTCGTACTGACGTAGGATTGGTTTCTGCTATCTGAACTCTGAGTTCAAATCCGACCGACAGTAAACATGGTTTTTATTAATATAGGGCCAGTGAATTACGATGGCCAACATCACCATTCTTCCTTTCTCTTTTCCTCTACTTTTCTCTCGCTTCCTTTTTCTATTTAGCTTCTACTTATAACATCTTTGTCTTACGTATCCGACTTGAGTCTTACGTTATGGTTACAGTGTCTCTGGCATTCCCGGTTACATACACTTGACCCAGAGAGACAATTCAGTTTGTTAATCGAGTGATATTCACACATTCTACGCCACTAGACTGTCCAGATGGTGTCGATGCAAACCAGCGTTTCCAGTGTATATATAAATAAATGAATAAATAAAACGAATGAAAATGTGATACTTTTCATGTACTTTAGAATCATTTGTAGTTCGTAGGCTCATGTCTTCAAAGGAGTCGGTGATCGACAGAAGACAATAGACAAGAAGTTTATCTTTGAAATTAAGACATTCTCGTCATGCAGCGATGTCGTTGGGCTTTAGTATTGTCACCAATAGTAGTTTTGTTGTTGTGATGTTGTTTAATATTTAATGTGAAAACTTCCGGAATATTATGTTTCAATAAAAAGGCCGCGAGATGGCGTAGACGATAGTATTTTGCGCTTAGTGGCATTTCGTCCGTTTTACGCTCTGTGTTTCAACTACACAGGTCAACTGTGCATTTCATTCCTTCGATAGAATATGCCATAATTGTGCACTGGGGATGGATGAGATCGAGGTTCCTCGCCTTGTACCAAATTTGGAATCGATATTATGCCTCATTAATAACGTGGCAAATATTTGAAGTTAACAAAAATATTTATATTTGATGCTTGCTGCTTTGACAATGATTTGAAAAAAAATACTGGTCCTAGTTTTTGCTGTTTCCTGCAACAGATTGCGTTTATCGGCGGAGGTATTCCACCAGTTTCATTGTATAAACCGTTGACGACCCTCATATAAACACAATATGTGTTCCAGTATAAATGTAGTTGTGTCATGTTACTTGCTATAGTACATGATGTAAACAAATATGTAATGACATGCATTAACAATACTCAGAATAGACACAATTATGAAGATGGGATGACTTTGATTTCGATTAAAATTCGGGTAATAGGTATATTGTAATTCGGATAATAAGCAGATGTAAATTATTCATATAGATTTAGAAATTCTCATTTACTAATACTTAGCTTGTCATATGCTACAAGGACGTATGCTGCAGATAACACCTTTTAGCATTAAGGTTTCAGTTATTGAGATTTAATAATGAATAATAAATTAATTAAAAATGCAAATTTGGCAAGGAATACGGAATTAACGGCGGGACGTGTATCGATTTCGTGAAACCGTATAGAAGACTATCCCTTGGCTGTTAATTCGATTATGACTTCTGTTAGCCAAATACTTGTTCCTAAATTTAGATGTATAATTGCACACCCATGAAGAAATTATTCAATTTAATACGTAATATTCCCTTGAAAGGTTTTTGAGAAAACCAGTATATTGGAGAAACTTCGTTGTCATTTAATATCTTTAATGAGTAGACGGTAGTTACATGAATTTTATTTGTTCATTACGTACCTAAATACGAAAGAACTTGTCATTTGTACACCTCTGACTAAAGAGGGAGATTGGGAGTACATTCTGGTGAATGTAATGTTGTTTATGTGTGAATGAGTAATTTCCAATGGACCGACATACATGAATTAGTTGATTTGAAACTATTTATTATTTCATATTTAATGTTGTTTTCTCAGGCATCGTAATTTACTTTTGACCTGAAATGCACTCTTCCCGCGTGTATGTTTAGTCTTCTAATAAAATACATTAAAATATTGTTCTCTCACTGAAGATGTTATAGTAAATCTCCATCTATCGTAAAAAGTTAGTTCTTTGCAGATACGTCCGGAGAAGATACAGGAGCATTGAGATGTTTCCAGTTATTTTAAATATTCAAGCCAATATTTCAGTCACATTAAATGTCTTTTTTTTTTGTAAATACCATAGATAGTTGATTATCAGCAAGGAAATGCACTGTGCCGGCCTCAACATTTTGATGTCGGACAGAATACCTCTTATAATTTGTTCTGGTCCTCTATGTTCTAATTTCTAAGCCGTTTTTCAGCCTGGAATCGATAAAGCAATGCGCCTGTAAAATTTGTTGATCAGTGCAAAATGAGACTCCTTCATCTATCATACGAGGGAACAGCTTGTACAACCAAAATATCAGCCCTAAGGTGATACATCGCTTGGCGTACACGGATGTCACCTCGATATTATTGACAATGCATCCCCCAAATATCTCATGGATCCCACATATGTGCACACATTCTCAGATTTTCTTTCTTTCTTTCTTTCTGTCTTTCTGCCTTACTTACTTTATAGGTGGACACCATTCAAAGACAAGTTGCAAAAGTACATCATGATAGTCTCAGGAAAACCACAATCAGCGAATTGACCTCGATTTTCGATATCTAACTGAATGTTTGATACTTTTTATCTAAACATAAAATATAAGTATTTTCCAAAAAAATTCCCTCGGTGTGAATATCGCTTTTTATAGTACGTAAACACTTTCTATAGCACGTTTCATAAGTTCTAAGATAGTATGTATTAATAAATAAACGTGTCTCTAAGCTTTTTTTCATATGCATCTGTGTTTGGTTCGACGTATTCTAGGCATATAATACAAGATGAATAACTTTTATCTGTATTAAAAAGAAGTTTGTAAAGTAGCGACACAATATATACGATAATATGTGAAAATAAAGGAGCAACTCAGAATGACGAAACTTACGTAATACATAATTGTAAATATTTACCATCGTATTTATCATTTATATGGTGTTCGAGATATAATGACATGGCATTATGTGAAGTTCAAACACGCATGATTCGAAGGCAAAATTCTATTAGCGTTAACAAGTTACATGGTTACACAAATTAAAATATTGTGAAATAAATGAAAATACAATAGTGAAAATATGTTGTTCTTAGCGCAGAGTTTATTTTCAAGTTGTTAGAATTGTTAGAGTTACATTGATCTGCTTCAAATTTTAGAGGATTTGAGGATGGGCCTGTGAGATGTAATAGAATAGTTGTAGGTATTTATGTGCTCTGAATATATGTGTTTCCGTTCATATTCACGCACAAATCTTACCATCTCATATCAAGAAAAGACGTAGAAATTACTGCAAACAAACGAGAGAATAAATTTGTGGAGGTAAATATTTTCCAGATATTGTCTGTTACATCTCATACGTATATATCGCTTTGTAATATAGAAGATATTCCAGTCATTGTCATTCCTCTTATTTCGTATTTTATTTTTTCATTCATTTCCCAGTATGACATGAGTGGGTATCTTTCCTATGTGTAAACGACATACATTTAGTATCAAAGTTAATTACAATTGTACAATATCATTAAATATATATTACGCATTAAAGTAATGACGCGAATGCCATGGAACTATTTATGTATATATTTATATTTTTATTGTTTCGCGTAGATAATATTCATTTTTGAAAACAAAATGTGTTTTTCTTAAGATTATTCGCCAAATAAAATAAGGCTTCCTCGATATCTTGTATCTCCGACTTAACCGAGCATTATAAAATGTTCGTGGGAATAAATTGTGATTCAAATACGAATTACGCATAGATCATAACTCTTATTGAAGAGCAAGGTGACACTCATAAGCAAATGTCTCCTAAAATTGCGTTCTCCTTGCTCAAGTAATACAAAAGCTGACACATCAAAAGCTTTCACTGAGAGTGTGTGGTGGCTTTTGTTCACAGACTATTACTTTAAACACATTTCAGGCAAATAGATTGATAATCAATTTTAGAGATTTATAATCAATATCAAATAATTAAAAGTAATTTTTAAATTAGAATCACCAAAAATTTTAAATTACCATGTATGGAGTAATGAATAATGTGTTTGGGGATTTCAATTGACGATGAAACTTATAACTGCTATTTTGATGTTGCTATGGGCGCAGGCAAAGATGCTTAACAGAAGATGTCTTTAACGATACAAATATTGAGAATATATATAACAAGAAACAATTTTATTTAGCTCTAAACAAAAAAATATTTAAAAGGCAACTTTATTAAAAAACATCAATGTTTAGAGGCTTCTAATGTAAACTAGATTTAGTCAATGAAAATTGGATGGGAAGAATTACATTTTTAGATTAAATTGGAACGATACGAACGCTACTGCTGTTGCAACACTTAAGATGCGCTTTCAGTTACGCATACCGAGATTTTCTACAGTACGGCAAACTTCCACTACACCAGTCAATTGTCTATTCACTATTTCTATACACCGAAGCACGTATTTCATTTCACCGGGTGGAAGTCTTCTAAACGGTGTGTCTATATTTCACCAGAATCATTAAAGCGACAGCGTTCATAGCAATCAGATATTTATTTCGATTTTATTTAATAGAAGTTCATGAAGTGATTTTATCTCAGACAATTCCACAGCATCGTGCCTTTTAACGGTTTGTATACATTCAGGCTAAAACACAGATGGTGATTTTAAATTAATGTTGCTTTAATTTCTTCTATCGTAGATTAAATAATTTCTAACGTTAATTTCACACTTGAACAAATATTTCATTATGTAGAGGCCAATATTCAACTTATGCTCAACAATCGAAAAGGAGACACAAAGAGTGGGAAGTAAAACGCGGGTGCGATGTGGGCGAAAAATCGAACAAAATAATCGAAATATGCGTAATTAGTTTTCGACACGAATACATTTGGGAAAATGAAATAGTATCAATCTATTATTAGTCGCGTCTAAATTAACAACAAATTGTTTATATTTCAAAAATTACTTTGGCGCACTTATAATAAGATTAATGCTTGCTTGGTCCTTTTTCATATCAAATTTGTTGATTCAAGAAATATAGGTCTTTGAAAATTTAATCATTTATTAAAATTGCAGTGTCACTGAAATGTATAGGGGTGTGTTATGCGCAAGTATATGTTATATATATATATATATATATATATATATATATATATATATATATATATATATATATATATATATATAGTGTTCACTATATTTCCCCTCGTTCTGGTCTAACGACCTTCCACCCTTCCACGTTTCTTTTCCTTCGGTTTCCATGTATGTCTCCACTGTCCTGCTTTTGCTCTCAACTTCGACCTTCTAAAACATCCCAAATTTATTTTGGAAGTTACAGGAGCAACTGTCATTCAAGACGGATATTGTTGAATGATCGAAATGAAGAGTGGACACATATCCGACAATTGATAAAGGGTCATTTTTTGTGTTACTTGTCCTGTCTTTTTCACTCGTTTGCGTATTTCACTCATTTGTTTTTCGAATTTCATGTTCGTTATTGTTAGTGACGTCCTGTACCCATATATGCACAATTATATGTATATAAATCCAAAACACAGAACAAGAATGTAACGAATGACAATGAAAATATACGAACAGATGGATGATACAATGACGGACAGGAAGGGCTGGACGGAACAGTCGTGGCTTTCTATTTGCCAGTCAAGCCTCCAATTATCACCACAATTTCGGCCTGTTACACTTGAGATTATGCAAAGGGTATTACATCTGAATAAATCACTGTCTGGTCAACTATTCAATCAACAACACTCGTCCTATTACTTTTAGAGACAATAATGATTTCATCATAGGCTTGCCATCTCTACTCCAGGTTTGTTTGCCTTAGTAGCAATTCTCTGCACCACTGTTTCCCGCCACATATACAATAAAAACTAAAATCGCACAATATATTGTAGATACATGTTCAAAGATTTCGTATCCTAATTCGCAAAGTTCTGAGTCTCAGGGTTAAAAGGAAACAAAGATGCATACACTTTTCTACACGTTTAATGCTTAATGTAATGTTTAATTTCATGTTAAACAAATATATTTTTGGGACAAACAAATCACATGAAATGTATCCTAAATATCGAAAAGTATAGTTGTGAATGAAAATTGTGCGCACTGTGGCATTATACATCATTAATATATTTTCAAAAACATATAATTACCAGCAGCTCTGAACGTTACAAAATTGTAAAAATTACGCTAGGCTTATATCTATGAATGTTCGGAATTATATTTTGAATCACAGAGCTTACTGACCTTGATAGATTATCAAATTACCCTCTGTGTGAAAATACGTTGTGGAGAGACAGTAAATATAGAAGCAGTATTATAAAAGTGACTGTTGCATATTTTTGAAGGATATCTCTTTTTATGACGACATTCTTAATATAAAATCATAAAGCAAATATTCACGTGTTACATTGTAATAAAGCTTAAAGAATTTTATATGGAATGCCTGAACAACGGCACTAACATAATACATCTTCAGGACCTAGCAATTATATATTAATTACAGGCGGTAGATTCAACTGGCAATGAAGACCTCATAGATTACGATGACTACATAATTCCACGTCAATACATCATTGCAATTTGAACGAAATTTATTGAAAGCAATTGCTGTATCATTGTCTCAATGATTATACAATTTCTCATCTGTCAAATTCTAATAATCCACCCGACAATTAAATCTTCGAAGCAAAATTAAAATGTCCAAGGAAATAAATTGTTTTCTTCAGTAATAATACATGTTAATTATGGTTATTCATATAAACGATTTTAATAATATAGAGAACACACGCTAAAACTGTCAAATATGTGCACATTTACGGACGCCCTCCCAAACTACGATACATGCGTACACATATATAAAAATATCCACGTATGCGTATGTGTACGTGTAGGTGTATCTGTAAGAATATATATATATATATATATATATATATATATATGCACACACACGCACACACATACGTATATACATACACACATCTCAGCGTGTTTGTGTCTACGTATGGCCATCTAATGTGTTGAAGGCCTGAATACTTTATGTAATGTAATCTATTATATGTATGTAATTAATTAATACAATGAAATAAAGTAGCCAGTAAATCTTAAAATGTTAATAAAGACAAAATAGAGTTATTAGGATTCTATATAGCAAGAGTTGCCTTGCCGTTTTCAATTAACTAATTGATAATCATACCGTTATTAAGATAAATCATTTACATATGATCAAGTTGATTTCCAGAAAACCACGCTACCGATTTGGCTACCATTACACTCGCATCACGATTTGTTAACATAGTTTTCTTTTAAAGGAACCAGGAGTATCATAAATGGTGAATAATATTTTTCAGCGTGTTTCGGTATGGTAGACCTTCAAGGCATCAAAATTTATTTTGTAAATATTGATTTCAAACTTTGGCCCAAGACCAGAAATTTCCGGAGAGGTAATAAATCGATTACATGGAACCCAGTACCTATTCTGGTACCTATTCTGTTGATTCTGCAAGGGTGAAACGTAAAGCCAACATTAGTAGAATTTGAATTCAGAACACAAAGCAAGATGAAATGTCGTTAAGCGTTTTGTTAGATATGCGACATATTCTGGCACTTAGCCGCTTTTGATAGCTTAAAACTTGCTTTCAAATTTTGACATAAGACCAGCAATATTGGATGAGGCGTTAATTCTATTATATCAAGCCCACTGCTTAAATAAGACGTATTCTATCGGCATTATTTACATTAATTTCATTATTTACATTTGACGGACATTTGTCCTCATCTTGTTTGTTGTTAACACAACGTTTCAATAATTCCGCTGTAAATGTTTCTTCTTTTGCGGTTATATCGAGTAAATTTATGTATATATTTTATGTATATGGAGAACAGCTGTTCTGTAATACAAACTCCGATAAATACAAGGTTGTCTTCCAGTTTTACCTGTTCCACTCTTTTATTTCATACCTTTTACTTTTCATTACTTTTATCAGTTGCAAAATGTTAGTTCAAAATAATAAAATAACTAAATTGATATTCGACATTTCCCACTAAACATATTTTCATGTTCAACAATTGAATACACTTGACGTCCGATGTTTCCAATGCATATATTTATGAGTGCGAGTGTGTGTGTTTGTGCGTGTATAT
>NC_068985.1:89599883-89602927 GCF_001194135.2 Octopus bimaculoides
TATATATGTATATATATGTATATTTTGGATATATAAGAGTTAATATAATTTAAAGTAAACTATTATAATGTTTCACCAAAATAGTTACCATGATGTAACCTATAAAATACTGCGTTAAAACGATATGAAAGAAATAGTCTCGTATTTAAAAAACAAATCAGCTCAAAGATGAGAAAATAATATTCATTTGAAATATTTTATAACTGGAATATTTATTATAACATAAAAACTTAACTCATAGATCATGATATATTTAATGCCTCCGCCATATTAAGGTTTCTACTTCAAAATATTATACTGAGTTGATGATGTAACAATGCTATGAAATATATGAATCATTAAAGCAATGAATGTCATAAAGTAAAAACATATATTTAATGCAGCTGTTTAGATATTATTTTTTTTTATGGGAAGTTGTGTTGAGGTATATTTCTCAAAGACAACAAACTTTGATTAATTTCTTTCGAAAATTGTTTGATATTGTCTAGACACAACAGCTTAGATGTACAAAATTAATCTTAGCTGTAACTATATATAATATGACACGGATATTTTCTGTAGATAATTGCAGGAATTACAATTTCGCATGAAGCCGCAAAATCAATATTAGAGATTAGTCTACGCGTCATACAATTCGTATTAACCATTTGCATTTAAGCATACATATATCAAATATTATTAGAATTATTTGTCGGTGTTGTCTCACGATATTAGAACAGATACGGTTAGTTTTAAATGTTTGAATTCTGTTTAACAGAATTGAAATCATAGCAATATGTCAAAAGAGATCAAATTTTAGCGTAAATTAGCAATGCAAGCACTAAATATTTCCTTCATTTTCTTTTAACAGTTTTTAAGAATTTATCATTTATCTCATTTGGAAGAGAGATGCCGTTTTCGGTAGTGTGTGTGTGTTTCTCTTTGCCTATTACCTTTCATAAGCACATAGTTTTCTTATCATTTTCAGAAAATTATATTTTAATTATGTAGCATAAAGATGCCTTTATAGGAGTAAGAAAATGATTCATTTAAACATACAATTCAAAATATACAGTAACTGACTTTTATTTTCAAAATGTTTCAGTCATATCAGAAGTATCTGATTGATGATTAATCCTAAGAATATGGGGATATTGTGAGAGTTGTGTGCCAATTAAATCATAATATATTCAGTTCCATTTGCATTTGATAATAAATTAGATTTATTTATTGTTTGGTTGCTCGTAGATATGTGCTCCAATAGTTTATTGGTTAAGTTTACTAAATTTAGCATCCGAATACGGGGATTTAGTTTTCATTTAGACGATATCATTTTGATTATCTCATTCATCCCCATTTATGAATATATTTTTTTATTTACGTTTTTGCCCGTTACTTCTTTTCTTCAGTCACCTGGATATTATTTTGTCTTGCTTTCAGAAATCCAAATTTGAAAAAGGTTTATGCCGTATTTCCTTTCGACAACTATTTATTTATTTTCTTCTAGTCTTTCGTCTATTGTTTTAAGGTTGGACATAATTTTGCAGAAAACTTTTGCTCAGTTGAATGAATCGTTAGTAGAGTGCATGTCGCTGGTATATAATTCGATGCAGGTGTGTGTGTTAGTGTGTGTGTCTGTGTGTGCGCGTATCTAAGAAGGATTTTATACAAGCATATTGGTACTTATATAAAAAGGATTCAATTTCGTCCTTCCTCTACCTGCGCATTGCATCAATAATGCAGTTTGATATTCAAATCTTTTGATTAAATTGTTTTTGAGCATTCATCTTATTTACTTCTCAGAGATAACAGGGAATATTTTGTTTGCCTTTTTTCTCTATGAAATTTATTTAAACAAAAATATTTCAGTACTGAATAATAAGCCCGAAACTACAAACTCATATTGACAAAACTCTCGACGGGATGTCAATTCCGGTCGAGGCTATTAACGTTGCAAAGGTTAATACGTGCATCTTCGAAGTCGTTCAGAGATATCGTAGCTACGAAATATGTGTGATAAGTTAAAAGATACCTGAACTGCTCTAAATTATATTGTACACATAAGAAAACTGTATTATTGAAACATTGTTACATGGTTCCTTAGTATACTAATTTATGTACCATTTTGTATATATTCGTATTGCTTTAAGTATAACAGAGTATAGATAATATATGAGGATAATTTTAAAAGTGAAAGTTTTCATCCTTAAACGAAATGACGTTTCAAAACTTGTAACATGAATATTTTATAATCTATTTTACCTTAGCTATAAAATTCAAAAAATTAAGTCCCTGGATACTATTATCTCACGAACAAGAACTCATAAGCATTTTGTCAGGTGTCCCTGTTGTATCAGTAACAGTTCGTAATATTTCATCTTCATTGGACACAAGTCTGGCAAAAGGTTTCGCATTATATGTGAGTGTACAAGTGGTACTCAAAATAAAATTGTCTTAGCAAGCACACAACACAGCGCAATGTTCGGAATCGACTCAAATTACTTTCAATTCTATGTGCAAGTCCCCACACCGAATAAAAAAAGAAATACGTCGTTACAAATATCAACAGCGTGGTGTGATCTGGTGAAATGTTCCATCAACATAACTTTGAGGTGGTAAAAATTTCATTTAAGTGAATTATCACATTCACAAGAATGAACATAAGGAGTGTACTTGTAGATTCAGGTCAAATATCACAGTTCAGGAAAATATACATGTGTGTGTGTGTGTGTGTGTGTGCGAGTGTATATATATATATATATATATGCGAGTAAAAATAAATACAAAAAAGGTGTTTTTTTTGTATGATTGTGTATAGAGGAATATATCATTTTGCTTAAAAGAGTTCCAACACTGTCTGTTTTTTATGTTTTATTTATATTCCTGCAGAACTAATGTGGGGTATAGAATAGGGAATATGCAATATATAATATGATATACAATATCCAATATAAAATAAAATAAAATAAAAATGGATGGCACCATGAAAGAAAGTATTGAATGTAGATGAAATATTGAGTGTTCAATATAAAGGATCAAATATATAAATATATAAATATAAATAT
>NC_068985.1:89604989-89608488 GCF_001194135.2 Octopus bimaculoides
ATATATATATATATATATATATATATACATATATATACACATACATACACATGTGGACATGCACACTCACATAAACATGTATACACAATCATATACACACATTTATATTTACACATACACAAACATCTAAATGTAGTATAGATTTAATCAAAATATTAAATGTGGTACTTAAAATGTTTGAGGCACCAGAATTTGGTAGGATTATTGAATTTTTATGACTGGGTCAAATAAGCGTATATATATATATATATGATGGACTCTCGTCAATTTGGATGTATTAGGCTGCAAAGTACTTTTTTTTCTTTCGTCAGTGATAATGCTTGTGTCGAAAGTGACATTTAAATCCTAGAAGCGATTTGCAAAGAAGGCCACAGATGTTGCAAGTATGAAGATTACAGATCAGTGCAGGTGGTATATTTGTAGTCGCCTTTATCCTTTGCTTTGTATTCCAAAGCCTGTTAATGCTGGTTGCAACAAAGTTTTTAATACCATTTTGACAAAACGATCATATTGTTCGTTCGAAAGCTTTTCGCACAAATGTGTTGTTAACTGTCTTCATTTCTAACAGGTTACTCTTCAGCTTCTCCATGTATCTGAGCCATGGTCGACCAACATTGCTGTGCCCACTTTCATGCTGACTGTAGATGAGGACTTTGGCTTTTCTTTCGTCACTCATTCTGACGACATGGCCAGTCCAGCAAAACCATGATTGTATAAGGATCCTCCCCATTCAATCAGTATTACACTTGCTAAACAACTCGGCATTATTCTCGTGAATAACTGCAGATTGACACCAGACTGTCTTGACACCAGACGGTCAAAACGGCCTCGAAGTAGTCTTTCCATCGTTTCAGGATGTCAGATATGTTAGTCAACAGTGTCGACGTAAAAACGTGAGTAACATTGTGCGCTTGAGGACCATACACTTACATGGGGTCATCATAAAAGGCGTTAGGATCCTTTCTGTATGCAGCTTCTTGGAGTTGAGTAGCCTTGAAAGACCACCAATCCCCCTTCACGTGTCTCAGAGTATGTTGGACCTGGACACTGCATTTCTTTTAGGCATTCTCTTTTAGGCATTTCTTTTAGGCATTATCGAGCAACTGTTGGACATGTGTGTATGAATGTGTGCATGTAGTTATTCATACGCAATACAGGTATATATACAAAAAGTATATCCAGAGTTCTGAGAAGAGATATTGCAACAAGGGTAGAGGGATATATTGCGAATTCTAGATTGTATCGATATTTCTTACGTGATATTTAGAGATTATCCAATGGTTTCAATGTCTTCCTTTTCTGGAGATTGAAACAAAAGAACAAAAAATGAGCATGATTTAGCTGGGGAATTTAAATGTAGTTTTGAGAATTCTTTGAAATAATATTCGTACAAGCTTGAAGGAAGAAGGTACATTTTTGTGTGAAATCGTTTGTGAATCTCACTCGAAATAATGACTGTAGAGAATAGATATGTTTTCACGAAAGCTTAGCCCTTAATAAGGAAGATATCTTGCAGAGTCTCGTCTGTCTCACTTCTATAATCATCCACAGAGATATGGAAATAAACAATGACTTTTCCTAGTTATATTAAAAATAGTTGACTATAAATTTCTCTGTCAAAAGCGGAAACATTTACTATGTTTCGGATAGAGATCATAATCAAGCTGAATTAATGAAGAAATGGAACAATAAACTGAAGCTAAATATAGTCTAGGATAAAGAAAAAGTTCCTGCCGACAGTAAAAAAATATGCATTGCAGACACGGTTTCTGTCTGGAATATATATTACTCAGTCGTGCACAGCAAAGTATTGTATGCGTACCAATGAGAAAAGCTGTCAGAGAAAGATGTCATTCTGTAGAGTGAAGCACATGTATTATCAACATATTAAATGGATGTATGTATGGTCACATTGTAATTTTCTTTTTGTTACATTGAATTTGACAACCTCCAAACATATACACTTTCAACAAAATACACTTTGTGAATATTTAAGCAGTTATATAATATAATACTTTCCATTTTAGTCTGTATTTAGAGTTTGTAAACTATAAACAGGCGAAGATTCAACATGATTTCCTCCGCTTGGACATCCATTCTGTAGCAAACAAGAGACAGACTTCATTCAAGTCACGCCATAAAGTGTAAATAATTTTACATAATTCAATGCTAGGAAAGTTATCTTTGAAGTACAGGATCAAGAGTCAATTTTATGGCGTGAGAGTTTAATTACTCGGGGGAGTATTAAAAGCCACCTACATAATTGGGGATCAATATAAATCACATAAAGTTGATATGTACATCACAAACCTGAAGAGAAACTTTTCGAACGTTTTCATTTTATCTCTAGTCTTATTTATACATTGCATATACTTGATTTTCCATCTAGGTATGTATAAAACACAGGAATAATTTTATGACGCAACAAAGATATTGAATGGAACTTGTGTCATTTAATCTGAATGCGAATAATTTATTTACATTTCTCTCATACAAAATCTGTCTTGTATATATATATAAAATACATTACAGACGTGTTCAAGTAGATATACAGAGGTGTAATTTATAAATCATTCACTGTGTGAAAGAAGAAATATACAGGTGTTTAACAAACAATATACATGACATGATGTAATACATATCACTCCACAAAACGTTTGCCTGTTTTGTAACTGGTAGCGCTCCAGTTTCTGCCATGTATATGCATCACATCTCCAACACTAAACTATTTGCTAATGCATTATTTTCTACATGAAACAAATATAACGTACGCTTAGATTCTTTCTTGAAATCGCGCTCTTTTTGTAGCACATTCATCTATGGACAAAACGGAAGTAACTCTAGTTGCCTTTTTTCATTTCTTCTTCCGAGTCTATTCGTTATTTTTTTCTCATTCCCTCTTTTCCATCTGCCTTCCTCTCACTTATTCTCGGGGGTTCTCCTGCACAAAAATCCTGATATTCAAGAAAAGCAATCCTTGATATATTCGTTGAGGATGGCAATGTGATGAGTTAATGGAAGCTTTGGTGTGCCTTCTGCATTTTATCACGTCAAAACGTTTGTGTAGTGGTTATGCTATATGACGTTTAGATCAAAAGCGATGATTGATATGCCAGCGTGCTTGTGGCATTATCTGCCTTAGCACAGAGACACACGGAAACAATTAAAACAGCCCTGAATCTGGACAAGATTTTCACAATACATAGCTATGACTCTAATTGCAAAATGACATCTGCTGGACGAAAGCCCTGTGATGAACTTGTGGGGCGGCTGTAGCATTCAGCCATGAATGTAGAAGAAAATAATCCGAAATGATCCCTTACATCAATACCTGACTGTTCACAAACACGCGTTTAAGTATTTTCGGAGCCACATTTTTTGTATAATTATTGCATTATAACAAATAGTTTTAACACAACGTTAAAAGAAGACACGTTTTGCGATCTCGTTTTATATAACATACACTTATGAAAATGAATTGTGAAACCGGTTACGTTTA
>NC_068985.1:89610167-89612858 GCF_001194135.2 Octopus bimaculoides
ATATATATATACATAGGTAATTTCATGATGCATTAAGCGAACACTAATGTATTCCGTTTTGGGATTTGGTTTGCAAGATTATGTATGTGAGTAGTTCGTGTGTTGAAGCATATTCTGTTATGTCTGGGGTGAGTCATTTTCATGTAATTTAATCGAAATTCCTAGAAATATTAAATGAAGGGATGTAGACCATTATATCTTCAAAAGTACTTGATTGATACGTTATCGTATAGAGTACTAGTACAGGAGGAGAATGTTCAAATTTGCCAAATATAATTTTAAGTATGGACAGTGATTAAGGACTAAAATTAAGAATGGGCAGTGATGCCAGAAATATGGCATCACATTTTGTCGTATACTCTTATGCTTCCGCATATTGTTACGTCTTGATTTTGATGTTAACAGTCAAGTCAGTTCCTGTTATTGCGTAGCATTTGCGTTTTTGTCGATACGTTAATTTCCTTTTTTTATCTAATTCAGGTGAAACATTCTCCGCTCGTTCATAGTGTTCATAGTATAACGGGCGACACTTTAGTTTCACGAGCACGCTGTTCCATTGATCGGATCAACTAGAACCCTCGCCGTCGTAACCGACAGAGTGCCGACGATGTTTGTCAAAAACTCATAGACTATTCCTATTAGAAATATTGCTTGATCATACCTACTTCTTTAATTATTCGTTATACAGGGGTGTGGGTATCTATATCATTATATTTTACTCATGCATGGGCGTCAAGATAGATATACGAATAAATATATAGGAAGAAACTGAACAGGCTTACATATATATTTATATATATATATATATATATATATATATATATATATATATACATTACTATAACGACGTATGTGTGTGAGCATGTGTGAAGATCTTATAGACGATATTTTGAAAGTTAATGACAGACGTATTATATTGCTGCTCATATGATTCGATAGTCAAAGTTCTATTGTATTTGTATGTCACGAAGTTTATATTTGAATATGATAAACAAAGGTCAGTTTGAAATGTCAAACAATTTCCATAAACTTTAGACATGCATACCTCAAACTACTCTCTAAATTATCAATAACTGTCTGAAGTTTACTGTAAAATGTATTTGACAAAATGAATAATGTAACGAGTATCCCTCAAAATATCAGATTTCCCATCGCAAAGTTTCCATTTCAAAATGTATCATAGCAAAGGATCTTCTTCGGTGCCAAAGAATTACGTAATTCACCAACGGCTGGTAAAACTCTTTAACGCTAGGGAGAAGTACAAAGATACTTAAACGTATTATATAGCCACATCTACCGGAGGTTGGACACCTAAATAACTTGAACAGATGACTACAATCCTGAAAATTCCTAATGAATCATCCGTCCTACACATTTGTTCTATGTATTAATAACAATCGTTAATTGCTGAAATTCCCATGTTATCTATTTACTTAGTGCACTCAGTACCTGATGATGTGAACGTTCGCAGCTATTGCTGGATTATATTCATATAATATGTATATAATAATATGTAGAGTACGGAAAACTAACAACTAACTGTTGTTACTAACTCGCAGAAGCAATTGTTGTCATTTGGATTACAGCCTGATCATTCCATATTCCTGTATTATGAATATTTTTGATTAAAAATATTATATATGGAATAGTTTAAAATTATTGCATTGAGACGAATGAATAAGAGAAACAAATAGAACGTGTTTCCAATAAACACTGAAATGGCCAAAGAGACAATAGAATGAGTGATAGATTTTTCACGAGTATTGTAAATTTTTGGAAGAGTAAATAGTTTTGGTGATCGTAGATCTTTGAAAATATGCCGTAAGTTATAAAAATGTGAATGAGATTTTGAACAGCCCCCATTATAGTTCAACTGTACATACATGTAGATATGATTTAGAAAATATTTCCTCAGAAATTGAAAAGAAACCAGAGTATTAATCATATATAGGTTAGAAATTTCTCAATGTTCCTAAGTCATAAGCACGGCATGATGTCTTTCTTGATAAAACATTCGGATTGAAACGTTAAGAGTTTTAAATTTATGACAGAAAAATCAAAACAAATACATAAAAAGTAAAGTAAAAAATGCTGTGTAAAATATATTTTTTCGGAGTATCATTACATAACATAAAGGGTTATGTTATGAAATACTTTATATCAGTGAACTAAGATATTTAGTGATGTTGAAATATATTTCAATTTTGAGCACATAAGAGTGGTTTTGAAGCGTAAATCTTACACTGCATTAGTTTAAGTAGATATTTCATCTAACCAACCATTCACGAAATAACCGGAGTATAAAAAAGCGACAGTAGATTGAAATTAAAATTAAATGATATACGGATATATGTATAAATATGTGTGCGCGTGTTAGCGATTGTGTTTATGTGTACTTCAGTGTGCGCGTGTGTTCCATAGTAATTGCCTGGCTGTCTATGTGTATACAAGTGTGCGCCAGAGTGTATATCAATGCAAAAGTGTATGCATTTATATAAACGCTTTTGCATACATATACGTATACGTATTCCGATACAGTTTTACACATGTACACATACATACGCATATAGAAACACACACGCTGACAGACATATAATATAAATGTATATATATATATATGTATGTATGTATATATATATATATATATGTGTGTGTATATGTATATATATATATATATATATATATATATAT
>NC_068985.1:89614123-89615457 GCF_001194135.2 Octopus bimaculoides
ATATATATATGCGTATATGTATGTATACATATGTATATATATATATCGTATTGTATTTATAGGTAGAGAGAGAGAGAGAGATATGTTTATATATAGGAGTGAACGTGTTACTTTTTGAATACAAGAATTTTCTGAAGATCTCTTTTATTTCAGTTTAATAACAAAAGTTACTTCTAATATAATTCTCTCACGTCGACGTATGTATGTTTCCTTTTGTACATGTTCAGTTGCTATATTTCAATGTTTTCTTTCAGTGAAAACTTTGCAATATTCTAGCTATTTAAAAATACAAATATTTCGCTGCTTCCCTATGTTCTTAATATTGACAAATTAATGCGTTTAATATATATTTAACTATATATATATATATATATATGTGTGTGTGTGTGTGTGTGTGTGTGTGTGTGTGTATCTATGGACATTTTTATTTCAGCAGTGTTTATCTCGATACTCGAGTTTGACGTCACTGCCAACTTGAGACAAGAACATCTACAAACTTGTAGAGTGCACCAGTTATATTCATTTCCCTGCTGTTTGTTTCGATTTTTTTTTCTATTCGTTCATTTTCTATTCCTACATTCGTCATCGTTCTTTCTAGTTCATTTGACAGATTCGTTTATTTATATGTATATATGTATATACATGTGTATATTATAGCCTGCTTGTTTGTTGCACCTTGTTTACCATTTTTTTGTCCTTGTTCTTTTGCCACGTCATGTACCCAGTAATGTATCTATATGTACATGTGGATGAACGTATATACATGTATATACATGTACATATATATGCATATACTCATATATTGTTTGTATCACGACAGAACGCACGCGTTACCTTTATACAGTAAGTTTAACTATTTTTCTCCCCCTCTCATTCTTCGCCTCTACCTGTCACTACTTCTCTCTCTCTCTCTCTATCTCTTGTTACTCGTCCTTCGCCTCTCACCGTTACTACTACTATCTCTCTCTCTCTCTCTTTCTCTACCTCTCGTTGCTCACTTTTATTCTACTTCCTCCCCTCCCTTTCCCTCTGCTACTCTTTCTCTTCACACAGCCTTGGCCACGTGTATGCGGTTGCTATTTCTTTTCGTTCTTGGAATCACCAAGCTCGCACGTACTTCTGTGCCCCTCCTGTACGTGCTTCACAGCGTTCGAGACATACACACTTCACGTCTGACTGTACAGCCTTTTTGTTTGTTGCACCTTGTTTACCATTTTTGTCCTTGTTCTTTTGCCACGTCATGTACCCAGTTATGTATCTCTATGTACATGCGGATGAACGTATATACATACATGTACATATATATACATATACTCATATATTGTTTATATATA
>NC_068985.1:89616146-89617351 GCF_001194135.2 Octopus bimaculoides
TAGATTCAATGTGAATGTGGTACTTGAGTTTAGGCACCATAATTAAATATGGTATTATCCAAAGAATTCCAAAATAATTTTTCAGGATGGAACGCAGTCGGGCTACGCCCCAAAGCATTTTTGTATGAAGTCAGCTTTTTACCATACAGTCATGGCTCCGCCGTTTTCATAAGTATCATCGTGTTCTTTGGAAAACTGGCGCGCTGTCGATTGCGACGAAGACTGATCCGATTGACCAGGTCTGCAGAACAGCCTACGGTGGAACTTAATGTGAAATATAACGGAGCACTCCGCAGATTCGCCTAACCATGATGGAGTTCTTAAGAAGATACGTCATTAAACAGGATATGTCAAACCGGTGCTTCCGCATGCATGTACCACTCATTTTTGCTAGCTTAGTAACCTGAATTATATTGTTTTGCTGACGGACACAACGCACCACCCAGAATCTAATTCACGATTTTACGATCGTGGGTAAAACCTCTTAGCCAATGAGGCACAAGTTTTCACTTCATTTACACATGCACGCGCACGCACACGCGTGCACATTTTCTCAAAGAGGTGTTGAAAGAGAAAAGTCGTTGATAAATTTAAAGGTATCACTCTTGCCACTTTGACAGTGATTAAGATGCAAATGCTAGCATTTCACAGCAAATAAGAACGTTTTCAAAACGATTCTAAAGACAAGGTTGAAATATGACATTTGATCAGTTTCGATGAGCTTTGGTTTTTCCAGAAACAAACTTAGAAGATGAGTGATATATGAATTTACTTGTCTGGCACAATTGCCGAAATTAGTCTTATTGAGTGTAGACACCACTTCGCAGAAGGCATGGAATACAGGTCAGCTGCGTCAATGATAAGAGAATGTTGCAAGGAAATGTCAGCAAGTCACAAGATCCTGGTTTGCATGATCCATGCAAACGTTGTCTAACGTTGACATCGACGTCAGCAGGCATTAGTACGTCGAAGATCAAAGTAAAGAGAATATTAGCGTGGAGGGGTGGGGTTATGTTTTACATTATATGAAGTGATACAGTTCTACATTTAATACAGGCAGTGACCTGAATAATAATAATAATAATAATAATAATAATAATAATAATAATAAGAATAATAATAATAATAATAATAATAATAATAATAATAAGAAGAAGAAGAAGAAGAAGAAGAAGAAGAAGAAGAAGAGGAGGAGAAGAAGAAGA
>NC_068985.1:89617361-89622397 GCF_001194135.2 Octopus bimaculoides
GAAGAAGAAGAAGAAGAAGAAGAAGAAGAAGAAGAAGAAGAAGAAGAAGAAGAAGAAGAAGAAGAAGAAGAAGAAGAAGAAGAAGACGATGATGATGATCGAAAAATACCTTACGAATGAGAATCCACGTTCGAAATTTCCCGAAGGAACCTGATGAACGCTGGAGGGTATATCTGCCGAAACGTTGTGTTAACAACAAACAAGATGAGGACAAATATCCGTCAAAATATAATGAAAATTATGTAAATAATGTTATATAAAGTTCTTGTTAATGTTGGGATGGAGGTGCTCACGAAACATATCCATACACAGTATGATATTGTTTTTTAAGTATTCTATGTTGATCATTCTCCATTCCCTATTACTGCAGTCTAGCAGAATAATTATTTGCCAGAGATGCAGAATACCAACTTGTAGTATTTATCCACACACGAACAAGCGTGCATATGAGCTTTGAAATCCGATATAATAACTATCGTAAAAATGTGTATTCTAACACAGCATACCCTTTCAAATGGGGATCAATCTTACCTTATAATTTCACAGAATGTTTTGTTTTTTCGAATGTTTCTTAGTCATTGAATGTTTTTTGAAATTTGATTTAGTATATTTTGTAAGTGCATTGCTGTTCGAAAACGTCACATTACAAAACATTCATAATTAATGTCACATATATATTTGTATTAATCCACTGTTTAGATATAGCAGGGCATCAATATCATCAAGTTCACAACGTTTTTTTTAAGAAACGTGACTTCACCATCGTAATTAGGACTGCTATTGTAATGCATGCGCAAAGATTTCTCTGTGCCAGAATAAACAGCTTAGCTATATTGTTAATCTTGTTTGTTTCAAAACATACCAGAATAATTTTTATACGACAATAATTTGACATTTGGTTGAAATGTTTTTGAAAAAATACCCCGTTCGTATACCTAAAAAATGCATGTGCGTGTATATCAATTAATGCACAAATTTACAAATATATGCACACACACTGACACATTGGACGTGCACAATAACATATGCTTCTCACAAGCGAGAGAGGTAGAGAGAGAGAGAGAGAGGGAGAGAGAGAGAGGGAGAGAGAGAGAGGGAGGGAGAGAGAGAAAGAGAGACTAGTAGTAGTTTCATTCGACCAAAGCACTAGTACGGAATACAATTAAATATTTTTTTTATAATTACATTGAAATATGAACCCGAATTACGCACATATTTTCTGAAATTTCTCATACGATTAGAAGAGATCTACGCTCCACTAGGCTTAAGGCTCATAATGTGTATGTCTATCTGATAATATTAATTATCTATGTGTATGCACTGTGAGCACCCTGGGTATGATATCATCCGTATACGAGATATAATAGAGTTGTCGTTTTTGAGAAATTTTTATGGAATGATAACTGTAAAATGTCCTTACACTCGCTTAGAATTTATGATCGAAAAATACTCGAATATCACTTATATAAATCTGTATTAGAAAGAAATGATACATATAAGTAGCAATATGATTGATTGGTAACATCATGACTGATGAGTGGTAGTCGGTAGAGAGATACAAGCCATTCAAATTGTGAAGAATGTGTTTTCAATTTTATGTTAAGATACGAAGTTAAGAAAAGCAGTGTCAGTGAAAAATGTGTGGATACACACAGAACTCGTAAAGGAAAATATATAACTTATTGTTACTTGATTTACTATGCATGGACTTATCAAAAACAGCATGCAATATGTTGTTTACGCATGAAGATGCTGATGATATAATTGAAAGTAGATCCGATTTAAAACTTACGAAAAGATACATTAACTATAATCTAAAATCATTTCTACTTTGTAATGTTCCAAAGGAAAGACTAATTGTTTCACTTGCAAACGATTAAAGTCCAAATAAATATTAGTCAACAACGAGAGAGACGCAGCTGGGAAAAACTACATAATTACTCTTCCATCTTATACATCTTCCACTTGTAACCACTTAAAATAGATTTAAAATGAAAATAATCACATTAATATCTTCTATAGTCCTGAATATGACAGATGTTACATCAGTTGCTACAAACGTCTCAAGTAGCATTATGAATTACATGGAAAATGGAGAAGAATTGATTCATATATAACAGAAAAAAAATTCACAAATTATCAAATTGAATATATTGATCGAGTTTGACATATTTGGCGACAAAAAACGGAAGCAAACACAGAATCGGATGAATCAGAATCACTTGAATGTTCTTTAATAATGTTAGTTCCGACAGAAGACGTTTTGATTGAGGAGCTGAGACTAAAGTCTTATTTTCCTATTTCGAACGCTCTGTCTGCTGCACTTCAATAAGTTTCGATGATCTGTGAACATTAAAGTTTTATTAAACTGGACAGTGAAACACCAGGAGATAAACATCATAGTAGAAAAATGCCTACGGACTACAGTTTTCTTTAGGCAAAAAATTATTGTGAAAAAAATACAACATAAATGAAATATACAAACGCAATTATAATATAAGATGTTCCACGGGATTTATGAGAAGAACAGTAGATGTAACGTGTAGCTCGTTTAATTATAATTGTAACTGAAGCGCATAACAATCTAGACACCCATCTGTTGAAAAATATTACAATCTGATGGCCGACAGATTTAGCATAGTTCTTGATAGTTATTATCAGAATTTTCATATTTAGAATCTACTCGTGGGACGACGAAGCGTTGTCTCAAAATATGCGCCATTCTCAAAGGTGTATTTTATTTGAATCTGTCGAAAATGTAGAAATATTTTTTTGTAAATATTGATTCTTTTTGTCAGAGCATCGGGACAATGTTTGTTATTAGAAAAGAAAACTAGTTAATGGAATCAACCAAATTCAATAACTCGTTTACATGATATTGACTCCTGGGAATGAAAAGCAATGTGATTTGAACTCAAACTGACTAATGTATTAAGTAAAAACGATACCAATTACGACGAAGCACCACTTTGTTATTTGGTACAGCATTCGCTTTGTAGAGGATGCTGTAGAGGGAAGGGAATCAATTAGATTATATCGATTTAATCATAGAAGCGCGGCTTCAGATTTTGGGTGTAGTGTATAGTCAATACTGAACTCAATTAGGCGGCGAACAGGCAGAAACGCTGGGCGAAATGCTTAGCGGTATTTCGTTTGTCTTTACGTTTTGAGTTCAAATTTCACCGAGGTCGACTTTGCCATTCATTTCTTCGGGGTGGATAAATTAAGTTACAGTTGTGTACTGGGGTCACTCCAATGGACTGATGCCCTCCCCCAAAATTCTTATTCGTAGAGTAGTTTCGTAGTTGGCTGTTAATTATATTACAGATCCTAGAAAGAGGTTTGACAAATTCAAGTGCGACAGGATTTGAACGTAAATTGTTTATTACGCTTAAAATTTATTCTCTTGACTTTACCAATTTACCACATTTATCGACTATAATAATAATATCCTAATCAGTGTTATGCATTTAAATGTTCCTTTTTAAAAATTAAATCCGTATTCTTCAAATTGATACAGGGAAATAATCGGTATGTATTTTGCAATCAGCAAAGGAATTAAGGAAAGGTTTTTTATACTGGTTTGTGATTCTAAAGAGAAAACTGCCTGTGCAATTAAAGCCAACAAGACTCCAAAACCCAAAACATTCGTAAGAAGAGACAACTATTTTATATATTTTAGCAATAAATTTATATCTAATATTTAGGTGTTTTATCTTCGTATACAATTAATTCATTTCTCTCTAAATCTTATTTCAAACGTTTCACTTAAAAACAAACGTGTATATAAACACGCACAAAATTCGACAATTAATATGTCAACGGTAATTAATCATTACTTTAAATATATCTAATGTTCTTGTTTGTTTTCTTGTTATTGTATGTTTATTGTGAATATAATTCTCTATGGATTTTAAATTGCAATAAAACATTGTACATCAGTTACACTGATGTTGGTTTCAAAAATAGTTCCATCAAATTGACTGGAATTCACCTCTCAGTAGACGAAAACTAATTGTTTTGTTTTAAAAATTTAGAATTTAATGCCGATTTTATTGAAATAATAGAATGAAGTATTGTATATTGCATTTAAACAATTTATATTCAATGTTATAATGTTCAAAACGTGACTTAACATTGTATACAGATCTATTCAGTTATGAAATCCTATTGTTTAAAATATGAGCTTACTATAGTTATTTACAGCATAAAATTTACATTTTAAAGAAATCTTTTGAGGAATAGAAGCTGTGCCATTTAGCAATCTCTTTTATTAACGGAAACTGAATATATAACAATGGGAAACTTTTATCACTGGAATGAATATTGTAAGAAAAATAGCACACTACTTTTATTTGCGAAATGACAAAGATTTGAGTATATATCTCACTAATCAAATGTTCATACTTATTGTGGGACTGATTTCTTTTTTCTTTTATTAGAAACCTGATATTTTCAACGGGTAAAAATAAAATGAAGTCCGATAAAACACATCAGGAATATTCAGTTACTTTCGCGGGCAGTAATACAAGAATTTGTGTGCGTTTTCTTGTTGGAGAACGGCTTCTCTCTCACCTGTTCCCAATAATGCTATGTGGTCAAAAATGCCAAGAGAAATGATGTTTTATGTGACACATTCTAACAGTATGCGAATTTTTAAAGTAATTGTTACTAAAAATTATTTTATAAATGTGCCGGCCAAAGGGAAAGGATCCAACATTTTTGAACGTTTACCGCGTGAATTGTTTAAATCCTCGTCGCTACTGTTATAATGTGAATCTTCTTCAAATTGTGTATTATTGTCGGCACTGTAATATTCTTGTCGCCACTATTATAATGTGGCGGTATTCTGTTTCTTATTCACTTTGACTCGTCTATCCTGCAATCGCTGATAGCTCCGCAAGACAATGAGATGATACATCTACCTTGACAGTAATTCGGCCTATATAACGCGTAACTGACCGTGCCTCCTATACGGGAGCTCGTCCAACGACTCTACAACAACTGATTGTCTGACTTTATAGTGGCTGGTTCAT
>NC_068985.1:89623396-89624185 GCF_001194135.2 Octopus bimaculoides
ATATATATATATATATATATATATATACATATATATATTATTTATAATGCTGTACTGAAAGTATTTGTTTCATTTTAAATTTGGAGTTTATAATTCAGAACCAATTTAGAGATGAACATTCTTTTTCACAGTTTTAGAGTTTCATTTATACCCAGGAGTATTGTGTCGCGTATTCTTCCTAAGATTGTTAGGATTTATTTTTCGCTTGTACACAATTCTTTTTTTTTGTTTTGTGTCATAGGTATTATTGTTCCAAAAGTTTATTTTATGTTTTTGTATGTATAAGTTATGTGCAAATATAATTCAATGGAGTACGTTTGACATCAGTGCCTTCACTTGGGAAATTTAACTTAAAATCTGTCCACAAATATATAATTGCTTACTCGATATAAATGGCTATATATGTATACAATCACACACAGACACATACAAGAGCACGCGCGCACACCTACATGTACATGTACTTATGGGTTATATATATATATTTAGAATTATGTATGTATGTCTATATGTATGCCCGTGTCAGTGTATGTGTGTGTGTGTGAGTGTGTGTGTGTATGTGTGTGTGTGTGTGCTAGAGACAATGTGAGTTATTGTTTTCTGTACTTTAGTTTTCTAGTGATGTACTAAATATAGCACAGATGACAGACTCTAGCACCGCGTGTCCATCACACCTGAACAAACAAAACACCGTTACGATTAATATTAATGCTATGTGTACAGTCCAAAATACATATATGTATATATGTATATATGTATACACACTCAGGCAAGTATATATATATATAT
>NC_068985.1:89624610-89625811 GCF_001194135.2 Octopus bimaculoides
ATATATATATGTATGTATATATATATATAAGGTCTGATCGATAGGTATCCGGACTGTTGTCACAGTAACAAAGCTAACGCATGCAATTGCATCTCCTGACGCAACTCACGCAACGACCCATCAACTCATGTTTCTGTTTGAGAAATCGTTGCTGGTGAGTGTTTTAGAGGTTGGAATGCAAGTCCTAGATGAGCATACTTTTGTCGACTTTTCGAGCACACAGAGGAAACGTTGGGCTTGTTCTTTGACATGTGGTCTCCAACAAAATTAATGGAGAGAGAGAGAGAACCGGAGAGAGAGAGACAGAGCGACAGACAGATAGATAGATAGGTAGGTAGGTAGGTAGATAGATAAAGAGATAAATAGATAGATAGATAGATAGATAGATAGATAGATAGATAGATAGATAGATACATACATACATACATACGTATATACCTGCATTACAGCAACTATATCTACTGCACTTCCTGTTCTCTGTGTCCTTCCCGGTACATTGGTGAAACGGGACGTCACTGGGCCAACCGGTTCACTGAGTAACTGCGAAACATCCGACTCGGCAATCACAAACTTGGATCGCGTCACTTCCGCTTCACCCGTAATTCACTACAACATCTGTCTGTGTCCGTACTATCTTTCAACAGGGGTTACCGGGACACCCGCCTCTGCCATGAACAAGCAATAATCATTTCTCTTCATTCCCTTGTCACATATGTCTTTTGATAGGCACCTCACTTCATCTAAAACCAACCTCACACATTCCGATGCATCTCCTATCTTTAGTCGCCGCTCCCCTGATTTATTCAGACACTCACATACACAAACACACACCCATACACACACACATACACACACATATATACACACACACATACACACACACACATACACACACACGTATATATATACACATATATACGACGGGCTTCTTTCAGTTTCCCTCTACCAAATTCACTGACAAGTATTTGGTCGGCCCGAGACTGTAGTAGAAGGCACTTGCCCAAGGTGCCACGTAGTGGGACTGAACCCGGAACCATGTGGTTCGTAAGCAATCTACTGACGAAAAAGACACTCCTACGCCTATATATATATATATATATATATATATAATATTTTTAGCTGATTGTCAATTAAATTAAAAGAAGACAAGAAGGCAAGTAATTGCCTGAAAGCAGAAACACAAGATGAATTATGAAGGTTC
>NC_068985.1:89627295-89628408 GCF_001194135.2 Octopus bimaculoides
TATATAGCAGAGGGTAACTTTACAACTTCGTCAAACCGAATGTAATTTCGTTAACCTGAAGAACAAAACGGAAAATTGAACTGCAGCTGGATGTACTCATGTGGTTCCAATGGCAAAAGGAAAAAATAAATGAAAGGCATAATAAATAAACACTCCAATCGGCCAAAGCAACTTCATAAATTGTTTTGACCCATTGGAGTGTTCATTCATTATACCTTTCAGTTTATTTCTTCTACAAATATATATATATATATATATATATATATATATATATATATATGAGTCTGCTGATACTCGTATAGTGCTAAATGCTTTATATTTGCGAAACCGATGGAAACTATATGACTGGCTATAACATTTAACGTCCTAAAAAGCACATGATTTCCCTGATGTTCTAAAGTGTGCTTGTATGTATATCAACATTTTCAATTTTCTAATTGATACTGGAATAAATAACGTCGAAAGTATGATGTGACTCTTCATATATAGTATAGAGCCAGCCGATACTATGATATATATTTTAATATACAACGCAACATATATCATCAAATTAATTTAAATATTAGAAAGTAACGCAGTGAAACGCGTAAATACACAACTTCTATGATATCAATGCACATCGAAAGCGGAAGTGTGTAAGATGACACAGTATTACTATAAGTATTACTTACTTTTTTATGTAACGTATGAAGGTGTCTCAAATTGGTACAGCATTGTTGATGTTTATGTCTCTCAAGTAATCTTCTTCAACCGTCTGCGAGTCGGAGCAAGCTGTTATTTTTCGAATTAAAGTAAAAGAAACGGGGCCGTATACTAAAATATAAGTGGTTGATACATTTTTGTAACCTTCCTATTTATGGTAAATAAATAGTGTCTCACGATGAATCCGAAAATAATCGATAACATTCATTGCTTTCTACAAATAAAGACTACAGTACAATAAACGAAAAGTGCTTATGTAAAAGCATTACATATATGTTTGTGTGTATGTGTATCAGTCTGTTTGCGTGTGCGCGTATGTTTATGTATGCATGTTTGTATGTACGTACACAAACATATACATATATATATACAGATATATACGTATATATATATATATATATATATATATAT
>NC_068985.1:89628661-89629527 GCF_001194135.2 Octopus bimaculoides
TATATATAGTAGACTTACTTGTAAAATAGGACGTGTGCGTTCAATAATGTAATAATACAAAGAATATATATATACATGTATACACACATATATGTACATACTTACATCTACATGTGTATATACATGCATATCAGGGTACAGGACGTTAGAACAATAAACTACAGACAACGGAACGAACACATAGGAAAACGGAAAGCCCCTTGGAATATCCCTTCATCAGCTGTCTCTATTCTATCTAGACGTTTCGAAGACCATATATATATTTGTTTGTTTTTTTTTCATTTTATCTAGTTTCAGGTCATGAACTGTGGCCATGCTGGGGCACCGTCATTTGGTGTTGCTACACAATTGTATTTGACGATATATATATATGTAGATACATATATATATACATATATACATTCCTACACACACATACACACATACATATATATATTTTTTATATACATATAATGGATAATTCTTTCTCACATTCTCATTTAGTGAGTTGTATTGAAATTGTTGACCTTTTCCTCACTAATCATTTGTACAGCAAATTTTCGGTGACATATTTTTAGTGATACTTCGCTTAAAAGCGGTTGAAGTGTATTCTACTGAGTACATACTAATCATAAATCTCTCTCTCGCTCTTTTTCTCTCTCTTTCTCTATCTATCTCTCTCTCTCTCTCTCACACAAGCACAAAATCATAAGCACTTAGATACAGATTTATATCTAAATACATATACTCAGAGAGATGCACACATATATGTGTGATTATAGAAGTGTAAGTATATACATATATATATATATATATATATATATGTGTGTGTGTGTGTGTGTGTGTGTGTGTGTGTGTGCCTGTGTGTATATATGTATGTATATATA
>NC_068985.1:89629537-89632723 GCF_001194135.2 Octopus bimaculoides
AGGAGACTGAAGCAAACTACTTTTCTTTATAAATATGATTTTCGGTCATTTTCTGATGAACAGTACTGCAGTTTTCTTCTACCAAATTCAGTCACAAGTCTATGTTTGGTCTAGGGCTATAATAGAAAACATTTGCCCGCGCTACCATGCAAAGTGGAACCATGTGCTTGGGAAGCAAACTTTTCAACCGTACAGTCATTCTTGCACTTAATATGTGTGTTTGTCCCACTTAGCAGTTCAACAAGCAGCGATCTATAAAATAAATGTCAGATTGGAATTGGTACCAAGATTACTAAGTATGATCAATTATATCTTTGATGGTGACACACCATTTTGTCGACAGTCGAAAGACTAAACCCAGTAGAATAATGTTTAAAATCTTAATGGCTACAAATTTAAAGTAACGGATTACTGACCACAAGATAATGAGTTCGTATTGAATTTCCACTGTATACGATAGCACTATATGTACATCTTAGTCTACTTGACTAAGATTGAAATTTAATAATTGTTACTTGAAGTTCAATGGTTAGCAGTAAGAAAGATGTCCAGACTTCTAAAACCATTATTGAGCAAAACACTCTGAGAAAAAGTATTTTTTCACCACAACAAAACACACACAAACACACACACACACACAGACACACACACGCACACACACACACACACACACACACACACACACACACACACACAAATAGGTGTGTCAGTGGTAACTACAAATATCAGTCAAATCTCTCTTAAAACACACTCTTTCGTCATAGGAAAGAGGCAGCTTTCTAGTATTTCAGGAAGAAATACAAAATTATGGAATGGGTCTGCTAGGCAACTCTGGGCTCAACAAAACATAAAGAAGCATTATTCGCTTTAAAAGATGATCTACTAAACAATAATTATACATCTGATGGTATATGTACGAAGTTGCAATCATGGATGGAGCTCCATGTTTTTAAGATTGTTCAGGCCGAGTTGCCTCCCATAGCGAAGAACTTCAAAATTCTGAGACCAGAGCTGGTTTCTTGAGGTTATTCGTGTAGTAAAATGGAGTTGTTGTGCAACAAAAAACATATTTTATTTGGTAGGTGAAAGGTTACTGAATCTGTTGATATCTTATACGTCAAAATCGACAACTCTGTTTCCGAATCCATAAGAAACGTACGTACGCACTCACATACAAACACTGTTTTGCATAAGATATATATATATATATATATATATATATATATATATATATATATATGCATATATAAAAATGTATATATAAGTGTATACACACACATACATATTTACACACACACACACGCACACATACACACACACACACACATACACACACACATACACACACACACACATATATATATATATATATATACAAGTGTATACATTTATATGTCTTTGTATGTATGTATGTACGTATCTGTGTATGTGTACACATATATTGTTGTGTACATAGACGCTTGCATGATTCTATTCTCAGGTGCATGTCTGGGTAAGAAAAACTGTTAAGTGGTGCGTAAGAAATATTTTGCGAAATAAACGTTCTTATTGTAACGGTAAATTGAAATATCCAAAAGAAGGAGCTGGTGTGTATAAAGAATATATCTTGTGTAAAGTCTATTTTATGCGTTGAAATATATTTTGAAGAGATAAACATGTGGACAGCAAGACATTTAAGTAATTAAATAGACTGATACCTTTTTAGAAGGACGGGATATGTAGTAAACTTTATGATGCCAATGAAGATGCTGCTGCTGTTGATGATGATGATGAAGACGATGATGAGGGTGAGGATGATGATGATGACAACGACGATGATGATGATGCTGTTGATGGTAGTGTAGATGATGATGAATGATAGATGTGATACTGAGCAATGTTATCATGATGATGATTATGATGACAACGATGATGACGATGATAGTCATTATCACCAGGGGGATGATGATGATGGTGATGACAGTGATGAGTGTAAGAATAGCGGTAACTGTATCCATGCTTAAAAATGCCGGTGTTGTTAGTGGTAGTGTTTCTTGGAGATGAAAGTAATAAATACGGTGGCGAGAAAACAAGATGGCGATTATGGTGTCGACCGTAATGATATTGCCAAATATATCTTCTCATTAAAGCTGCACTTTATTGCATACAACATTGAGTTTGAAGAGCTTCAAAATAGGAAAATCGGTGCTCAATTCAATGTTTCAGTGAAGATTGCAAACACATTACGTATCAATATGTATGAGTGTGTGCATGTGTATGTGTATGTGCGTATGGGTGTGTATATTATATATATATATTATGGATATCATATACGTTATATATACAGGTATAGCTATATATATATATATATATATATATATATATATATATATATATATATATATATATATATATGTATGCATATTTGTACGTATGTAAAAATTACCTCTGTAAATATAAACGCTTATATATACATACATATATATATACACACACACACACACACACACATATATATATATATATATATATATATATATATATGTATGTTTCTATGTATGTATACGCATTGTATGTGTACATGTATGTATGTATGTACATTATTTATCTTAACTCGTTTTCGTTTTACTTGTTAACGCAATATTAGGTTGAATTTCTCGCTCAATATTATTGCCCAACAGCAAAATTTCCTGTTTTTTCTTCGTTATTTTACAGCAAGCCAATATCAAATTCTATACTAGTGCACAGTGAGACACTCGATGTTTTCGTTCAATTCATTTCCATTTTACTAGAAAAATAACAAAAGTAATGTAAACAGAAAAAAAATTACACTATAAAAAAAATACCATTAATAATGGCAAGGGCAACTACCTTCGCAAATAGGCGTCTTTTTTTTCTCCCTCGAATTTTACAGTAAACATATTTACCCTGCAAAAGAAAACCGATTTTCTAGTTTTTTGAAATGTGAGATTTTTTGTTTTATTTTACAGACGTAACTGACGTCTCTCTTTCTCTATATCTCTCTTTTTCTCTCGCATTGTGTCACACTCTCCGTATGAATGTATGCATCTATATAGACAAACATATATGTTTCTGTTCAAACACATACGTATACACTCATAATATATGTGTTTCTGTGTACACACGTAAATTTTACATATACATATGCATATAAAATATACATATATATATATATATATATATATA
>NC_068985.1:89632829-89637819 GCF_001194135.2 Octopus bimaculoides
CACACACACACACACACACACACACACACATACACACACACATATATATATATATATATATATATTTATGTAACACTATGTTGTAGAGAAGCAGGGAAAAAAATAATCCGTAAACTGTGAATATTTGGGGTGTAAAATTGGTATGAGCTGCAACTATTAAACTTTCTCTAACATCCATCATAGCAGAACAGTTATAATCGAATTCCAAGTCAAAATAAATATCGTTTAACGTATTTGCTGCTGAATTCGACCTCATCATTTGGAAAATTTTCCGATCCTATTGGCTTCTATTACAACGGTATTATTCACCATGATATTTTCATAACTATCAATGTTTTTTTATATAATTATTTTCCTACTTAACGGATTCATTTTCATTCTTTTTGCTTGTTATATGAACCTGAAACGTTATGCCAGAGTGCATTTTATTCTATTAAACCAAGGAATATTCTAAATAAAATTGCCATGGCTAAAACGGAGGAACCGCAATATATTGTCTCCTTTCGTTGGCATATGTTCATGTGTATCTGTTTGTAGTGGTATTATTTTCAACACTATCAGTATTAGTATTCTGAATAGTGTTTAAGGTTTTCATCTTGATTAAAACTTCAGCATTTAAATAAATAATGCAGAAATGTAACGTAAATCGGAGCGGTAGTGATTTGGCAGTGACAATGTGAATAATCGGAAATACTTGTAACAGTAATTGTCGATACTCAGTCCACGAAAGAATTTAATTACCATGAGAACACTCACTTTTCAATATTTGCAGTTTCGGTTGAATATTGCATACATAACTATTCTGACTAATCGTGGGTCAAACGGGCACGGAAAATCTACTATATATAACATGTGGTACATCATTTCCACCACCACTATGTTCGGTTTATTATGCTCTAGCATTTGGTCTATTTTAATTGGGAAATTAACACTTGAAGTTGATGTCGATTGAATTGAAAAAGGACATCGTATCATGAATCTATTATGCAAAGGAAGTTTTTGTGCACTTACTATCTAATCGATTCATCCCCCTTTCGAGTTTTTCCTGAATAAGTGGGTCGGAGGCTGTTGTGCGCATATCAATCATCAAATTTATTCCAGTTGTCTGTAGAGGTCGCCGCTGATGCCTTGTGAGGGTACTTCGACTATGTCGGCTTAGAGTGCACACACACATCTATACATATTCTCTGACACTCACGCGCAAACACACATCACACACATACACAAACAAACATACATTCAGGAGTGAAATTCGCAATATAAAAGCATTAAACACCGAGAGAGACAGAGCAACCCACCTACGGGATTTATGGTGTTGCTCTCACAGAATCTGATATTTTAAATTACGTGAAAACGTTCAACTTTCGTAGATAAATGTAATGTCTACGCTCAATCCGATGTTGTAATTCAATTATTCCGAAAAATATTTTAGAAAAATGTTAATAATGTTCAAACTTTGATAACTTTTCCCCAATCAGAAAACATTAATTGGAAACTAGGAAAACTAATATAAATAGCCACAAAACACGAACAAAAAACAATGTTTTCAGTCTTTAAGGAAGCTGACAAATACAAGAAAGAAGCCATACTACCTAACAACTATGAACAAAAACACGAAACAGCATAAGCTTTAAAACAACTAACATCTAAAATAAAACTGAAATAGCAACGGATCGTGATACAACGATAGAAAGAGAAACCCCTTGATGGCAAATACTGGGTTAAACTAAACACAAAGAAATAGACAAAGCAAAAATCCGACAGTGGCTGAGAAGCTCAGGACTCCAAGCAGAGTCACAAGGATTTATAATTGCAGCGGAAGACTAAAGCCTACCTACCAGAAATTACCAAAAAAATATTATGAAAAGAACCATAACAAATAACTGAAGAATATGTGAAGATGGACAAGATACAATAAAACTATAGTCTCTGGCTATGCTATTGTCCATGCATTATTTTCTGTATCCAATTCTTTACTGATCTCTTAGATACCTACCAGATTGATTAGAGTGAAGAAAATGCGCCAATTGTTGCTGCAATGAAAATAAAATTAATGACAGAAGAGACAACGCAGCAGAAATTGATAAGTGCAGAACCTGTGGACAAGACGGTCAAACCGTATGGCATTTTGCCAGCCAATGTACGCCACAAGCCCAGAAGGAATATAAGAGACGCCACGATAATATATCCGGGCTTGTCCACTGGACAATTTGTAGCAAGTATGGACTTGACAAAGCAAAAAATTGGAAAGACCACATACCTGAAGTCATCGTTGAAAATAGAAATGCAATGATCCTATGGGATTTTATGATTCAGTGCGACCATGAGATCGAGAATAGAAAGTCAGACATAGTCTGAATTGAGAAAGAAAACAAACTATGCTGGATCTTAGATATAGCATGCCCAGCTGACATCAAGGTATGCGATAAGGAAGGAAGAAAATTTGAGAGATATGACAGGTTAGCTTGAGAGGTGAAGCAGTTGTGGTCGATGAAAAAGGTGGTAGTAGTAGCAATAATTGTTGGAGCCCTGGGAACAGTGAGTAATAATCTGGAGAGGTACGTAGAACAAATAGGGGTTGCAATGAGGGTGGAGCACTTGCATAAAACAGCACTGCTTAGAACCACTCGAATACTCCGGAAGGTGCTCGAAAAATAAGTGGTGTTACCTTAGTTCACTGGTAGTGAACAGCCGACACTGTAGTATGTCTCCGGCATTAGAAGCTGTGTAAAGACAATAACAACATCAACAACAACAACAATGATAATAATGAGAGTGAGTCTGGCACACAATTCAAGGTGTTTTACTTTTTATATTTTTGACCTGCGAGAAATTATCCTGAAAGAAATTATTTAAAATATCTAAACTATTGTGAATTCTAGCCTTCTTTTTCACTGTTGCAGTGCAAACGCCTCTATATACAAATCGAAACTATCAAGATCCGTGTGACTTCCGTTATTATGTGTCCTTCCTATTGTATGTATTGCGTTTTTTTTTTTCTTTTTTACGAGACATGTTTCGACACCTACCTCTACTTTCATCTATCAGTTGGATCAGAAAGATATGTAACATCAAACTAATCCCCTGAGACTAGAACGATTAATGACGGGACGTGGCTTATCATTGGAAAGATTGCCTTTCTATATAATTGTTATTGTGTCCGTGTGTGTAATGGTTCGACGCATCCGTATGAAAAGATCAAATAATTTTAATTTGCAGAAAAACAGTAATTTAGTAAAGAAATGATGTATAACAGCAAAGGGTAGAATATATATTCTTGTATCTCTCATTTATCGCTGTAATTGTGCATTAGAAAATGTCTAAATACACTTAAATGCTACATCATTTGCATTAACAAGAAAATTTACCAGTGAGCTGGCAAGCAATTAAATTAGTTTCGTAGGAATGAGAATTAATTAACTCTAAATTGATGCCTATTTGTTATGATTTCCTGTCAACTCCTTGAAATTGATTACCAACTTCTGACGTGTGTAAACTCAAGATTTGACAAAGTATTACGTTTCCTATTAAACCAAACGTTTCTTGCATAATATTGCATGAGATAATGTCGGATGTTATGTTATGAATTATTTATCGTTCGTGAGAAATGCAAATAATGTGAAATTTTCGAAAGGGGATATTTGTAAGGGTCATTTGGTTCATAACAAAAGTAGTGACCTTTGAAAAATCTTAAAGGAAGTCGTATTTCGTTTTCATGCTTAAGCGTTATCAATCGTAACACCAGCATTTGTGTTCATAATGCTTGTTTTCTAATGCTAGGTAAAGGAACATCCTTTGGTTTCTACTGTTATCTTACGACACTTGTTGCTACTGTTAGCTTTGTACAATTTAAGATAGTTTATCATGGATACGAGGCAAAATGCATTTGTGACACTGAGATTAAATATAATCTCATGGAATATAATCTTAAACATACATGCGTTATTTCATACAAGAAAATATTACTTATTAGGCCATTCTTTAGGTTATGGGTATCGTGAGACAATCAAATGGAAAGCCTTTTGTAATGCAGGATATGAAGATACCAGCCTGTTGTGTGTGATATTAATGATCTTTGTTCGCAACATTTTGATATATAACGATTTATTTCTTCACGAAGCTTAAGATTTTTTAATGAAGTGAAAAAGGGTGAATATTTCTAAGGCCCTGGTAAAGACACCTTAGACCAAAAGGAGAGGCAATCCCAGAGTCAATTACTGAGCATCAATTACACAACTGACTGTAGCAGTGCTCTCAGCTGTAGTCACCCCACAGTGTCAAATTAATAGCAGAAACTGAATCAGTTCACTAGCACTACACAAGAAGCTTGCAACAATCCCACGACTGAGCTACTAGGGAACAATGAAAGAGGTACGACTCTACTCCCTGGAGCGAGATCGGAAAAGATGGGCAATGATATACGTTTGGAAGATTCTGGTGGTGTTAGCATCAAATTCATTGTATCAAGCGGTCAACTAACACCCGAACTGTACGTCACTGCAAAGTTCCAAATGTCACAGCTATCCTGTGTAAAGTAAGGGTCAAGTATTCCCTTCTTAAAATATCGGAGGGATCTTCATGGAGTAGGGGCGAATATTTCTGAAGAAACAACTTGATGATCCTGAGGTACAATGTTCTAGATGAATCTATATAGCGGTGGGAAACTTAAAAGAGGGCAGCTGTATTGAAGTCCGTCCATCACCAAATGTCAATCACATGAGGATGGCAACTGATACGACGATTACACTGCTGGTGCTCCTTCATGACCCAAAACTTTGGTCTGAAATATATGAAAGAACTAAAAGAAATTAAAAATGCATACGTATATATATATATATACGTATGTATGTATGTATACACACACACATATACGCACGCACGCACGCACACACACACGCACACCCATACACACACACACACACACACACACAGACACACAGACACACACACACACTCACACACACACACACACATATACACACACACACGC
>NC_068985.1:89639232-89640112 GCF_001194135.2 Octopus bimaculoides
ATATATTCAGTCAGTTTCTTGTCAGTGGTTTTTATTTATTCTCTGAATGTCTAACGGAACATTATTCTCCTTCTTCTATCTGTAAAATTATGAATAAAAAATAACGTATGTTGTCCATTTATTACTGCTTGCGGTTTTTACGCGTCAATTGAATTTTATGTTTCCTACATTTGTCCTCATTGTGCCTCCACTACATTCATCCATATCTTGCCTTTTTTTTTATTATTATCTGGTCACCTACTAAATCCCACATCCACTTTGTGTATTTCAGTTATTTACTATCGCATCATTCTCATTGTATTATTATCATTTGAGAAAATAAACACCAGCCAACATAAGTATATATGCATTTTTTTCTGGTTAACTACACTGATCTCCTGAAAGGCAAATCATAATTCACACCTTCAAATTCTACTGATTTTATTACTATAACCATTCTGGGTACTTAACGCATTGGTGCTTCTTATATTCGACGCAAGTTGAATAGAAATTTCCATATCATCGGTTAACACATATGATAACACAACGGTTCAAATATGTGCTTCTTTCAGCATGAACACAATAAAATATTCTATGATTTTGTACAAAAAGAAACCATATAGAAAAGACGTATATAGACGCCAACCGCAAACACATGCACACACAAACACACACACACTTACAGACACACAAACGCATCTACGCACGTACACCCTCAAACATGCATGCATATATATATATATAAATATATATATATATATAGGTATATATGTATGTGTGTGTATGTGTATGTGCCTATCTCTATCTCTGTCTTACTCTCTGTCTCTCTGTACACACACACGCGCACACACACACACACACACACACACACACACACACATATATATATATATATATATAT
>NC_068985.1:89640281-89644107 GCF_001194135.2 Octopus bimaculoides
TATATGAAATAATATAACTTACCTTTCTATTGTTGTTGTTGCTGTTATTATTATTATTATTATTATTATTATTATTATTATTATTATTATTATTATTATTTTTTTATTTTTTTATTATTATTATTATTATTATTATTTACATTTGAGTTATGTTGTTAAGCATTGATTACTGATAAAGGTCAGCGATTCTTGAAAGTATATAGAAAAGAACAAACAATTTTGAATACCTTTTTTTTTTTCATTTCCCTGTGAAGTTAATGTTAACATATATCATTAAAAATAAATGACTGCAAAAACAAGTCGGAAAAATAATCAATTTCATGAATAGAGTTTTTTTTTTCTTTTATTTTTACACATTTCTTTTTCGCTCTAACATAGCAAGTATATTCATGAAGGTGAAAATGTTATTTTCATCCAACACACCCTTCGTTGATGTAGATCTCGATAAGTATCGGTTATTCTGAATATGTGATAAAATAAGTTTTCCATTAACTCAGAGTCAATAATAATACTATTTGTTTTCGGGGGGTTTTGTGTGTATTTTTTTATTAGATAAGAACCAGCAGTTGATGTTGAAACTGCAGGAATAACAATATGAGGGATCAATACACTATTTAGTATTTTATTAGTTACTCCACTCTTCAATCGTACAATAAGATCTTTTGTATTGCTAAGTTATTTTATTAAGCCAATTGAAGACGAAAATGTTTAAAAATCGATAGAAGGTTAGGTATCGACAATGTGCACTGAATATATTCAGATCGAAATGTTCTATATTCAAAATATACTCTGATATGCTCACATTTGCTATTTTTTAATATGTGGTGATTCGCTTTCGTAGATTACACTCACAACCACACATGCACACAAACAGACACACACAAAAAAAAACGCGCGTACACATATGCATATAACCCCACGTACACATGGGCACGTATATATATATATATATATATATATATATATATATATATACACAATCCTGTACGTACATATGTATACATATGGATAGGAAGATAATATAGATGTTTGAGCATGTATATATTCATTGGCGTATATGAAAACATTATATATGTATACGTTTAAGTAAATATGTGTACATATAGATAGATAGATAGAGAGAGAGAGAGAGAGAGAGAGAGAGAGAGAGATATGTACACACAGGCAGACATACATATATATATATATATATATATATATACAGAGAGAGAGAGAGAGACATAGAAAGAACGAGGAAGTATAATGCTGAAAAATTGTATCGCCGTCACAGCGGCCATATCTTCACGCGTCATTGGGTCTTGTTATAGATTCGCCGCAATATGTCGATATAATAATTGCATTTGCTGAATTTTGTAAACGTTGATTTGTGTCTTTGTGTGCCGACTGTGACTGCATTGTCTCTAATGTATATCAGTCTTGCCTTACACTTGGGTTTCACTAGTGGTCTCAGAAAGGAAAAAAAAAACCCACTTTACATACAATGTGTCTTGTTAAGAACATACGTAAACTTGATATTCACTCGCAAGCAATATGGTTTTCTGTCACTTTTATTGGTTGAGTCACACTATACCTTCTTTAGCAAATGTCTTCACCTAACCTCTTCACATTTACTACATTTCCGCATTGTTTATGCATCGTGTAACATCTTCTTCTGGCTTTGTACGACGTTTGTTATATTTTTCAATCAAAAGAGTACTGAGTTTGCCATTTTCTCTCCAACCTTTTTCAAAGCCCCTGTCACGTAGACCATATTCACACCTACTTACCTTATTCCCCAACAAAACTTAACACATTCCTTACAAACCCTAGGTAACCAATCACATTCACCGTATCTCAGACGCCATTTCCTATACTTATGTCCCAGCACAGACATCCTCTCCCACTTCCATACAAAACCGCAGTATCGTGAGCATATCAGAGTATATACACACACACACACACACATACGCATATATATATATATATATATATATATATATATATATATACACACACATTATATCTATATGTGTGTGTGTGTGTATGCGATGGGTTTCTTTCAGTTTCCTGCTACAAAACCACCACTCACATGGCTTTGGTCGTCTCGAGGTTAACGTTTAAGATATTTGTCCAAGATGCGTTGCAGTTTGACAGAACTCATAGCCATGCGTTCCTGAAGCAAACTTCTTAACGCACTGACTCAGCCGCGCCTATATTCAACACTTGCGCTTATATAGAATATTCTGGAGAAATGCTGCATGCGGTTCAGTTGTACTTACATTTGGCCAGCAGAGTCAATTCACAAAGTTTTGCGAACAGTGTGATCCACGTCTGTTAAAGCAACCAGCGGTTGCGTGCACATAGTGTCATTGTCGATCGCGACAAAGAGCTCATAGTCTACAACGTTGTTAATTTACTTACACACTCTCGCTGACGCGCGTATGCACGCGTATGTAGGTTTTGTGCACTCACTCGTTATCTCGTTATCTATCTATTTACTTACCGATGCATTATTTGTTATTGATTCTGTTATCTCAGAAAAAAAAAAGAAACTTTTATTCTTCTCGTTGCACACAAATCAAATTGATTAAATTTTGGATGGGTATATCCAATTTCTGTTTGGTTATTATCTTATTCATTTGTTGCTATTAGTATATCCTTTTTTTTCTGTCGTTAATCGAAATTCTGCAGAAAAAAATTTCTTATGTTTGCTAATCTCTTAGTATTATCATTTTAGTTTTTAGTTGATATCTCGTTTTATTTTTTTTTACTTTATTTAGTTAGGCGATGTCGTCGCGTAAGCATTTGAGTGCAAGTCAGAATACCTCCAAGTATTTAGTACCATGGCAATACGTGCTGTTTTCAAATTTCAATGAAATCGAATGCAATTCTCAATAAAATATATATAGAAAAAAGAACAGGTTGTATCCTGCAGTCAAGTCAACAAATTTACTTCAGCAGCATTGCCAAATGAAGCTGGGATACGTTAATTTATTCTTATCAGTCTTACACTCGGTTTTATCTTGCTCTGTGCTGAAACTTCTTGCAATACCACATACAGGTTTCTATCAAAGAAATGTGTGGACGTTGTTTTAATTTATACTTCGAAGCATATTTTTGTGGAAGTATTCGCTGCCAGGATCCCACAGTCCTGAACATCTTTGCAAATTATGCAAGGAATCTTTATATTTTCCAAAATCTTCATATACTATTATTTAAAAATTATAAATTATAATTACATGATCTGTTCATTTATCGTTAACGATCTTTCATTTCGTTTAAACAATATTTACAAAAGGTTTTCTCAGAAACAACTAATACTCAAATAGTCGTAGCTCCTATAGAGAGAAACAACCAAACCACCAAGTTAACCAATATCCAAATTAACTTCAATGGATATATTTTCCATTCGTAGAAAGCTTTTAATGCATCTTATGGAAAAAGATAAAACAGTTAAATTTGGAGTTTATCAAAACATGGTTTTCATATAAATCATTTTCTTTAATGCCAGCCAGATTTGAAGAAATTAATTTTAAGTGTTTCAAAGAGAACAGCAGATCGAAAAATCACTATTATTTTCGAACGTGTATGTTACTGTGTAATTTTACATTTTAAAGAGTAATATGCATAAAATCCATTAAATAAAGGAAGTTTCTTTGCTTAGAAATTATTGAAATTTTACAAAAGAAAAACAATTTTCCACAATTCAACGGATTTATCTACCTATCTATCTTACTTGTTTCTTTCTTTCTGTATGTATGTCTATCTATTTGTGTGTGAGTGTGTGCGTGCGTGTATGTGTATCTGTTTTTGTCTGCATGTCTGTGTGTATGTATGTCTATATATA
>NC_068985.1:89644226-89647879 GCF_001194135.2 Octopus bimaculoides
TAACGTACGTGCACTTGTTTCACCCATTTGACTGCGGCTATACAGGAGCATATCCATGAAGAAACTTTAGTCGAATGAATCGAGCTCAATACATATATTAAGCCTGGCCTCTTTGACAGAATCGATAAGTTACGTACATGTAAACGCAACACCACCGGTTGGGAAATCCACTCACGTGGCATTGGCCGGCCCAAAGGTATAGTAGAAGACACTTGCCCAAGCTTTCACGCTGTAGGACTTAAGCCCGAACCATGTGGTTTGGAAGCAAAATTCTTACCACACAGCCATGCCTGTGCAACTATAAAAAACATCATAAAGAAGAACGGAAGTTTATACATATTTAGGATTTATTTAGTAACGCATTATTCCTAACATATTTAAACCCACACTTGTTTGTACTGGATAAGTAATATTGCATCTTTTGATGTAGCAGTTACATACATTTATCTGCTGTGAACTTAAATCATTTGCACATCCATCTGAGCTAGACATTCGTAGACAGGTTTTTGGTAGGTTGTACCCTAGCAATGCAAACAGTCTTGTAACGGATATTATAATATTTGTTTATATATTCAACCTAACGTGGATGTTTTGTGTATAAGGCCTATGCATGCGCTAAACGTCCCAAGGAATCATCTCGTGTAGACAGCAAATATTGAAAAGCGCAGATAATATCGTTTGACGATAATTTGCTAGCACCGTGTGATGGCAGAGTAATACCCCATGATTTTACTGTAATTCATCAGCAACAGGTAACAAAATAACGAATGCAAGCGCTAAAATCAGCTAAACCAATGTATTTAGCATCAGCCAACAGCTAATGGTGTGGGGTAACGTTAGCAGACTATGTATAAATTAGCTGTTCGTGAAAAACGACCTTTGTAACGAACAGTAACTGTCATGTCCATAATATGATTTCTCGGGGCGTTAAACTAGGCGTTGTTACCAACAGGACATTCAAGTCGAGTTGGATGTGTTAATTACTGTCAGCAAAATAACTGACATTTCTCCTGAATCCTAAGAATATTTATGACTACCACTTCATAATAATCATTACTAAGCCAGACAAATTCAAGGAATTTGAAAATGCATGACGCAGTGAAATCAGTGCTTCCTGTTCATTTTATAAACTAAAAATACATTGACAAAAGATTACATATTACTAGACGTAGAACTATAAACTACCCTAAGTATCATTGTTCTAGCTTTCATAGACGCTGTGTATGGCCCACTGTTCATTCAGAGTCGTTTAGAGTTTATGCTTTACTTAGAAATCAACACAAGTCATTGGCTTCGATGTTGTGCGTAAATATTTGTTCACTTATGAATATTGCATCTAATGCGTTTCATCCAACCTTAATTATATGTATTTGCTCTCTGTTCTACATGCATATCTTCCATAACATTCTCAGATTTATTTCAATCAAAACGTATCATTTAGTAGTTTTGTCCCATTTGCTTACTAATATATTCATTTTATCCATTCTTGCTTTATAAACACGATCTACTACCATACATATAAAAACGCAGTCTACAGTCTGTTCACGTAATTTAAGAATGGATTGCTTTGTTTATATACAGTAGAGCTACTATTAATATCTTTTGTAATTCGCCAAAAGCTTATAGGTAATAAACACATCACAGGCTTCTTTAATTTTTGTCTATATTTGTTTTGTTCAATAGCTTTCTGATTAATCAATAAATTTATACGTTCTGCTTGTTTTATTTTTGTACTTAGGGATATTATTTCCCTTTCTAGTAAGAATTCGGGGTTTATAATGGTTTCTATATAATTCACAAAAAGTTGTTGCTAAGATTTCGTATATAACAGTTAATTATTAATATTAGGAATCCATGTGCTTATCAATCCCGGAAATGTTTTAGCGTAAACTGTTATTGATTATTTTCTACAGTTTGCTTGCTTTTTTTGTTTTTGTTTTTGCCATACGTTTATATATATCCTGCTGATTATTTCTACTTTATGCGAATAAATATGTGTTGCTTTTGTTGTGTATTCCAACATTATAGAATTTCCTTTATTTTCCCCAGTGAATATGTTTAATAGTTGTTTCATATACTTTACTCTCACAAATAAAAAAAGACAAATCGCTCATGATTTTCACCAAAATTTCTTTTTTTGTTTCTATCTTAGAAATGCTTGATAGGATCATTGGCTCCAATCGTTTTCGTTTCCAAAATTGTTCCTGTTTTTTATATGAATTTTCTTAACTGAATTGATTAGCCTTTCTTTTAATTTTTTTTTTCTCCTTTTAGAGTCAGAAAAAGATACAATATTTTTTTTTCTTTTAGATTGTTGTATCAGATCTTTTTCAAAAGGTTTGGTTTAATCTACTAATATCGATCCAGATTTCCCTTGGTGTTTGCTATTGCTGCTGAATAAATTAGGTTATTGAATCTATAGATATTACGGTTTGCATCTGCAGGAAGGCAGAACTAATTTTATGAAGAATTCACTTATAATTGGCTATTATATCTGAAATATAGGTGTTTATTCTTAACCTGTATTGTCTGTTGCTGTTCAACTGGTTTACTGACTGTTTTTACCATGAATATCACTTAAAGTACACATTATCTGTTCGGATAGGTGGCTCTTAAATTAGACTTCGATTTATACTCTTATAACGTGGAGTTTTTCTAGTTGTATAGTATTTCACCTTTTTAAGAGCACGTCCATGCTGTTTTGTGGCGTTAGATCTATTCTCATTTCGCATTTTATATAAAGTCGAGTGAAAATGGGTATATTAGTTCTTCCAATACATGAAAAGATAAAACAAAATTCTAAACAGAGTGTATTTAATATCGATCATATTGTCACGGATAGCAGTCTGGATTTTGTGAAAGTCAAATACTTCCTACTAGAAGCTGTTTCATTCCAGAGTTCCATTATCCGTTTTGCTTCTTTGAGCTTAATTGATTTGAAACGTTTGCACAAGCTCAGCAAGTTCAGTTTAGAGGCTAATTGTGTTACATCGACCCCAGTGATGAACTGGCACCGGTTTTATCAAATCATTCAGAATGAAAGTCAAACTCGACCTCGAAGGGATTTCAAATCAGTACGTAATGGCGGACGAAATACAGTGAAGCTGCTAATGATCGAGCAAAATGCTTAGCGGTATTTTGTCCGGCGAGCTGGCAGAATCGTTAGCACGCCGGGTGAAATGCTTACCGGCATTTCGTCCGCCGTTACGTTCTGAGTTCAAATTCCGCCGAGGTCGACTTTGCCTTTCATCCTTTCGGGGTCGATAAATTAAGTACCAGTTACGCACTGGGGTCGATGTAATCGACTTAATCCGTTTGTCTGTTCTTGTTTGTTGCCTCTGTGTTTAGTCCCTTGTGGGCAATAACGAAATAGGTATTTTGTCCGTCTCTACGTTCTGAGGCCAAATTCCACCAAATTCGATTTTCCTTTCATCGTTTCGGGACCGATAAAAGAAGTACTAGTTGATTACTGGAGCTGATTTAATTGACTTAGCCCCTATCCCCAAATTATTGACTTTCAACCGGAATTTGATTCTTGAACCGAAATATAGTGACATAAATTTATCGACTGCTATTTCCAGTAACTATTGGTGCTTTGTTGTACCGATACTAGTTATATAAACACATATATGTATGTATATATATACATATAT
>NC_068985.1:89648780-89652878 GCF_001194135.2 Octopus bimaculoides
ATATATATATATATATATACACGTATACATACATGCATACCTACATATGTACATACATACACACATACATACATATATACCAATGAGTTTTACAATATTCAATGAATTTTTGCTGTTATGAGAAATATCCTAGTGTTGTGTTTAAGAGTGTTCTTTGTTAATTTTTCAGCTATTTTTCCCGTTACTCGTAATTGTACTGTTTGTAAATTGTACAGTCTGGAAATAAGACAGTTGTTTATTTTCATCATTTGTTATCTGTTCTGGAAATTGTTCTGTGTGTTGACTCGTGGGGGCGCTTCAGTTTCCCCCCCCCCTGTCTATATGAAGGAATCATGTGTGCGTACTCGAATGTCAAAAAGAAATTAAAGGATTATATATTCATACAGAGTCGCTTATTTTGAAGTTGCTTTAAAAATGTCAACGTTAAATAGCCGGAAGCGTTCAAGCGTGTTTTTTTTTTAATGATAAATATTCACAGAAAATTATAACCATTCAGGTATTTAAAATTACTCCGAAAGAGGATTTCACTTGTAAAGCTGGGTTGTAATTGAATTGCTTTACCTTCAGCTGTTAAAGAACAGGTCAAACTGCTACCAACGATGGACATTTTCTTTTCTCTCCATATTTTATGTAAACCCCAACGAAAGTTGTTGTCTGTCCTTGAGATGCCCACCTCATCGATGACTCTCTAAATAATAAACAAAGTCATTATTATTTCATGTGTGTTTTTTTGGGAAATTGTGTACGTGTATGTGATAGTATCAATTTGTACAAAATAAATTATCCATACTGTAACCGCTACGCTTCTTTCTCATAATTCTCTTGTCCAAATATTTATTCGAAACCACCGTTTGTAGGCAAAGATAATATGTAAAATAATTTTAGCAAAAAAATCAATGCCATTGTTATTTCGACAGTGGTTTATGTCCCCGTCACATTTCTCCAAGTGCGTAACAACATTTATAATATTCATCCTTGTCTCACTTATTAAATTAGATTAATCGTTAATACTGTCAGAGATATCACCAATGCTCCAACAACAGATTACGTATTTTGCTCACACACAATGTTCGTGCTATTATCTCACCTAATAAATCCTTTGCATTCTTTAGTATCACAGAGTGTTTAATTACTAACAACCTGAAATATAAATCAAGCCTATTTTGTTTCATCAAATCATCTATATTGTTATCAATCTGGTACCCCAAGTTCATAAACCATTGTTATTAGACATGGCATTTCTGTAAATGTTGAAGGTAATCAACAAGTAAACTGCCCTGCGTTTGGGATTGTCAGATAACACAATGGCAAACATTTAATGATTTTGTCAGCAATAGGATTGTTCACATCTTTATATATGAAGGTATTTGCATAATTCTCAGAAATAGCTCTAATCTGAACCCACTTGAAAGGATACTTTTGCAAATATAGTAAATATTTAACTATTTTGTCTAGTGATATAATTAACATTTGGTAAAATTTCGCCTGCATGTGAGGATGCGCTTCCTAGTGGTTACTATTTTCCCACTCACAATTCTATAACTGTGATTTCGATTTCCAGACAGGAGCAATAGACGTTACATTTCACGATTCTCCATTGCACTGTGCTGTAAATTAGTAATTCTGTGACAGTGTGATACCGTTCAGAGGAAATGGTATTATGTCAGTGATATATTTTCTACAGAGCCCAGGTAACACATCCTGTGATACCTGGTTCTGGAGACAGTACTTATATGTCAATCTTGTTCACATACCCATCGCCTGAGACCACGACAGTTGCGTTCTAAAATCTGCGAAATATCTTTATACAGATCATCGTATCCTTTAACTGTTTTCTCTCCAGAGTGCTTCAAATTTCTACCGATTCATTTTGGCCGTTGTCCCACAAGGCAGATCATATAATAAATGTTCCTGTGGGAGGCGGTGTAATAATTACTTCCTCATTATAAAACATTGCTTAATGACATAAATGGACCTTTTAATGCAAAATAAACTGCTCTTATTGCTATAAATATCATTTGTAACAAACCACATTGAGTACTACATTTCGCACTCTGTGAATTATCTGTTATCTTGTAAAGTTAGGTAATATAAAGTGAATGAAATCCCCTTCATCCTCATCAAATTCCTAATTAACAGTTATGATCATCATCGTCATGGTCTTCTCCAACGCCCGCTTCCTCCACCACATCCTCTGCTCTTCCTATCCAAGGTCAATTTCGTCCCAAATAATATTATTTATATATTTCAATTGGGATAATTGAAAAACAGATTATGTTTGATATCACTATTTCATGTATTTCATAATCAAAAATATCATCAATGCTTATTGCATACGTTTCACTTGTTATATGTGGTAAACCACGATCGTGGTTAAATTCAAACGGCTGTCTTGTGTGATGCGCCAGTAAATTTATTTTGAAACGGGTGAAGAGACGACAATGTCGCCATAGAACATATTTCGATAGACTACGATACACTTTCAATATATATGTCTATTGTGTTTTAGCTCAATGTAATTCTGAATATATAATAGTGTATACTTTCACGCCACATTACTTGTACATGTAGCCCATTCTGACGTGTTAAATATCCAGGGAATTTGTTGTGGTGCATCTTGTTTATGCATGCTCACCTATTACACACTGCTATATTGCCTTTCGCTACTGGCCGCCGTATATAAATGACATGTCTTCATATCTAATGTTTGCTGCAGCAACATACTCATTTCTTTAAGATACGATAACAGCATAGAAAATGAAAAGTGCCAAAATAGTTGTAACACTCTTCGTCACTGCAACACCATTTTTACCTTCATAAATCTTATTATGTACTCATAACTGATGTAAGCTACTTCTCAGTTTATTGTCGCCAAAGTCAATGTATTCGTTTCTAAAATAGATTTCAACTGGTTCCTTCCAGGCGACCATTCATTGCGTAATTTCTATATCATCGCTAGTTTTCGATGTGGCTGAAGGTTTACAAGTATGTCTAGCAATCACATGATTCCGGGTTTATATCGACTGCGCGGCAACTTGGGCAAATGTTTTCTATTATAGCTTTGGGCCGACCAAGATCTAAGGAGAGGATATTGTGGAAGGAAACTAAAAGAAGACCATCGTATATATATATGTGTGTGTGTGTGTGTGTGTGTGTGTGTGTGTGTGTGTGTGTTCCTTCACTACCATTTCACAACAAGTTTTCGTGTGTTTACGTTCACATAACTGAAACGTTCGTATAAAGATATGGCTAGAATAAGTACCAGACCTTACTAAAAGAATCACACGTTTTGCGGCCGATTTGTTCTTCTTCAATACTTCAAGGCGATGCCTCATGAAGGCCACCGTCTGATGACTGAATCAAACAAAAAATAAAGTAAAAATATTGTTTTCTACTTTAAGCACAAGGCCTGAATATTTTTCTGGGGTGTTGGGGTTTCAGTCGATTAGATCGACCCCCGTACGCAACTGGTATTTATTTTAGCGACCCGGAAAAATGAAGTGCTAAATCGAACTCTGCGGAATTTGAAGTCAGGATGTAGAGACAGACGAAATACCGCTAATCATTTCGCCTGGCTTGCAAACGTTTGTACCAGCTCGCCGTCGGTTGATCAAGGAGGAGTAAGAGACCAAATAATGTGCTGTCGTCAGTCTTTTGGAGTGAGTGATATTGTGTATTGAACACAGTATATGAAAAGGATTTATTTCCTGTAAAACATATAATTAGGAACATTGTCGTTCAATTGCTTATATGACAGTCTTCAAAGATTGCTGAGGAAGCATTATTGTTTTTACTGTTTATTTCGAGCAGTTTTCGATTGGCTTCATTTTTCAGCATTCAGTATTTTGCAAGAATAAATTAGTTTCATGTCTACGTGAGTTTACTACGAAATTAGAAATGCCAGAAGAACTGAAGACAATCGAAAGCAACGTGCAAGTTCGACATGAATAATGCATTCTCTGGAAAATATATAATCTAAACAGAATTTGAGAATTTGGGAATGAAGACCTTTAGATTTTGGCGAAGCTAAACAGTCTAAAGAGATGCCAAAGAGAGACAGTACTTCGCATACATAATACTTACATAGATACATAGATA
>NC_068985.1:89653920-89655100 GCF_001194135.2 Octopus bimaculoides
ATATATATGAGAAAGAATAGTTTAATATGATGATACGTTGCGGTAGAGTCATGCGACTTCGTTTGGCATGCATTCTAGGTTATGAGACAAAGAGTGTTGCCCAAAGAGCTGCCTTCCAAGTCTTACTATGTTATCAGCCTCATGTACGCAAACTTGGTCAAGGAATGCACATCTACACTTGGTGGTTAAAAGATGTTACCGAAGGGATATGATACAACATTCCAAGTCATTTTGGATCGATGTTAAGCCTCTTCCGCCTTCTTTTGGTTTTAGGTAAAGGCGATCTCCATCACTGTTTATGTAGAAATTATGTGTGCTTGTTAGTATTTTTCGGGTTTTCATATCAATGGCTCGGATCTCATCAAGGTTACAATTAAGCAGCCCAAATGTTGGTATCAGTATTAGCACTGCAAACACATTGTGCGCCACTATTTTATTGAATGCAAAGTGTTCCGAGGTCGGACTTTTCTTTATTATGCTGTAATAGTCTTTAGTGACACGTGTTTTGCTACACGTGACATTGTAAAATACATTTTCATCCACCACTAGATATCTGTAACATTCTTCGTCAGTTACAGGGGTGTATGTATGTATGTATGTATGTATGTATTTATGTACGTGTTTATGTATGTATATATGTATGTATGTATCATGTATGAATGAATGTATGTGTTTATGTGTCAGGCAGAAATGAGGATACTTCAGCACAAATATTCACTCATAATAAAAGAAGCTGGGAAAGCTTTTCTAAATGTATTTCTTGTTTCTTTCATCAGTGACGTTCGCCTAGCCCCGATCATGAAGTTTTGAAAACATATCATCTGATCCCCTCGTCGGTGTGTGTGCGTGTGTGTGTGTGCGCGCGCGCGCCCACTTAAGTGGCAATATACTACACTTTATATATATATATATATATATTACTATATGAATGTGTGTTTGTAAAATTGGAGATATTTGATCCCTATGCAGCACAGTTGTGTGAACATTATTCTCGCACCGTATACAACATCTTAGTTTATGATAAAGAGTTTGTGAAGAGCTGATAACACTTGCAAATACAAAAAGGAAACGTTCAATAAACTTGTAAATAGCATTAACATTTTCTGAATATTTCTGCCATATTACAAAGTGTGATAAACATCTACAAACATCTGTGACAGGCTTTTACAGAATTAATTAA
>NC_068985.1:89655742-89659648 GCF_001194135.2 Octopus bimaculoides
TGTGTGTGTGTGTGTGTGTGTGTGTGTGTGTATGTGTGTGTGTGTGTACATTACGCTGATTTAAAATACTTTTATATCTATAGATTAATATTTCAAAGTAATATGAATCATTATAATCATTCTCTGAGAAGTAATACAATTTTTTAGAATCTTACATTGGTATAAGATATTGTGATAGAGTGTCTCACAAATTAATTTAAAATACATTGTACAGCGTGTTCACTAGAATTATATATGACAATCGTCGTCTATGAACTTTTCGACTGGCTCCCTCCCCAAATATTTCGGCCCTGTGCCTAAAACAGAAAATAATTATACGGTCAAACTCACATGTGTTTGTATCTATCGATAATAATCTGTCACGGATTTATTTCCGGTATTACAATATAAGAAATTATAAACAACCTGAATTATTACTTAATACAGTAGAATCTCGCACTACGAGTGTCCCATTGTACGCGTAATTTGCTGTACGAGCCCAGACTTGTGCTATGTTGTGTCTTAAAGTACGAGCGGATATCTGCAGTGCGAGCGCACAAATCGTCCCATCTTTAAAGTAATTCAGCTAAAAAAACACAGTTTACATATTTCTTTTACATTCTGTTTTTTTAATAATTGCCATTTTACTTGTAACTACACCATTTCTGTTTTAAAACCCATGAAAAATTATTTTTCAGTGCTTTTGGGGACAGGAACGGATTAATTATGTTTTAGTTAATTTTAGTTAATTTCAACGGGGAAAATCAAGTTTTAAACGAGTAAATCGTAAGACGAGCTCGGTCATGAAACGAATTAAACTCGTACTGCGCTGTATCACTGTTCTCTGGCTGTGATTCCTTGGTGACTTATATTCACATTGTGTTTTGGATACAATGTTTAAAATTTCCAAATGCGTATATATTGCCATAATGACTGCGTAACTGTCACAATAAACTAAAATAGATATTTGTACTTCTAATGGTAAAAGTAACCTCTTGATAGATACTCATATACAACGTTACTTGAAGATACGGCTTCGCTAATCTCCGCTTCAAGTACATTATATATGAATTTGTCAACGTGTAAACGTATTTGCAATAATGTTGATGCAATGAAAAATGTCATAAAAATACTTTTACAGACGAGAAATATAACTTTACTCTAAAGTAGTTCCAAATTGTTAACACGTAAGTAATGAGTTTTTTATAACATGTTTGCCAATACGATATCGTGAAATATTCGATCAGCTGATGTCCACTTCCTAATGACATTCAGAGGTATATGGTACTTTAGCAAATGCATTGATTCGTCGAATGGATATCGTTTGTTAACATATTATTTCACAGCTGGCAACAATTTCCTTCTATAATAAAACATGATGGGATTCACCGTACATCAAACAGCAGTCGTACATTTAACTCCATTACAATCTGAGTTGACCAAAAATACCCAAAAATGAAAATGGGGTGATAAGATATGCTTATGTCTTACAATTGCATTTCTCGTAGTTAAAAACTTAATATTTCCTGCGCAACTGATAAATACCTATATGTGTCAGTTAACAGCCCTGTTTCTGATAACGTTAAGAAGCTATATATTCACAAGGAAGTATTCACTATCCGTAATATTTTGTATATATTGTGTGTGGGTTGATGAATAACCACTACTTGAAAGATTCCCCTTCATGTATGTTAAGGTCCAGTAGATACTAAAGAAGAGCAGTAATAAGTAATAGAATACGGTGTGGTAATAATGTTGTGCATAGTAACTAATTCGATTTTCTGTTAGATGCTGAAGAAGAATTATTCAGAATTATCTCAATTGTAAGCTACGAGGGAAAATAATTGTCGCGAATGCTGTATAAGTTTTTGTAATCAACTTACTTAACCCTGTTTTGGTAATTGCAATGTGAAAAGTTTTGGGAACACAAAAAAGAACACAATTTATCATACACGTACGTAAGACAGATATTTACTGCTTTTACTAAAATGATTTTTCTGGCTTCACAATTGCATTTTATTTTTAAGTCTAAATATTTTTCTCCGAAGCTTGTTGAAAATAGTTGTAAAACAGCATGTAAATTATGTTTGTTACTTTTTTTGAGTGAGAAAGATTATTTTAGAAATTGTAATTGTTCAGCTTATCTACTTTTTCGTGAAGTTTCCACATTTTTTCTTTCAAATATTTACCAAACGACACACTCGCTTATCAAGTGTAATTTGCTTAAGATATTCTGGAACGAATATATAAATAATTATAAGCATTTATCTCCGAGCTACTCTGAACAACTATTTTATTCATTGAAAATTGAATGTAATTTATGTTTACTTCTACTTTTTATGAGCATGGAATTTTTCAAAGAAAACCATAACCGAAATATAACTTACGAACATTCAAAGAAAATAAATCAGTTTTCGTTGATAGTGTCGCATCATATTCTCAGATGCAGTACTCCAGCGTGGTCACAGCTTCTGGGTAGAATTGAAACTGGAAACAGAAAAATAAATCTACATGCGTATATTGCGGCAGAAATATAGATCGCTACGTACTCACATTGATATACAGAAACACACGTACACATATGTCTATATATGTATATCTGTTTAAGTGTGTTGTAATTAAATTAGAATTGTTGCTTCATAATGTTGCAGAATGGTTCATAATGTTACACAAATACAAATTCAGTTATCGGAACATAACAACAGGTGTCTTTCGACTAAAGACGCATTAAAGTAAGCTGGTGTGTGTGGAAGGAAAGCCTTACGGCAGGGAATACTGTTGGACAGGCACAGGGAGCAATACAGATGTTGCTTGGATGGTATTCAAACGAAGAGAGAAAGTCAGGCTTGGCCGAAAACCGGCCACGTGGGGAGAGAAGAGAAACAGTTAGAGGCAGAGGGATGGAAGAATGAAGGAAGGCCGAGAAAAAATGAAAGAGACACAGTGAAATAGCAGCTAAAAAGCTGAGACTCCAACAGATAGCATTACTTGTAACTCACAAAGGCAAAACAAGAAGAAAAAACAATGAAAACTATCCAGTCGAAGTTAATCATAGACGCCTTACTGGATTAGGAGCGATAACACTCCATTTCCTTCATCGGTATGATATTCTAGTTGTAAATTCGACGGTGCTTTCTTTACATTGTTGTTCTTCCTCCATATAACCGCCTTATTACATCGTGTCTAATCTTCTTTTCCTTCAATATTCATCATGTAATTTTTTTTTATGCACATCAACTTTTCTAAATTTAATTATATCTCTAATTCTTACTCTCAATACGTCTTCAATTATACTTCAACGTCTGTGTATATACATGAATACAGACACATATGTAAGTGTAAACATTGATATAATTTATATGCATACATACTTGGAGATTTCTTGTGAATTGTTCTGTTTGAACTAGCGTAAATTAAATAGGTAGGCATTACAATTTATTATGCTGGTATAGTGACATTTCATTGTTTGTTAATTCTAATACCACTACAATATGTTCAGATGTAACTTTAATTATGCTCAAATGATTCAATAATTGACATCCAACTTTGTTTTCTTTTTACTTCTTAGATTCCGACTATTCTACACTCTAGACAGTAATATTCTAATTTGTAAAATGAAACAAATTATTACTTTAACACCTACAAATTATTGTGCTCATTCATAGTTGAAAACTAATTAAAGACACATTTATATACATTCTCACGCACACAAATGCACATAACCATTTACTTACACAAACATATATATTTACACACACACACACACACACACACACACACACACACACATATATATATATATAAAAGTATATAAAAGTATATAAAAGTATATATATATATATATATATACATATATATATACATATATATGTATGTATGTATATATATGTATATGTATTTATATATACATATATATACATACATATA
>NC_068985.1:89660284-89662207 GCF_001194135.2 Octopus bimaculoides
TGTGCGTTACTCATGTATTTATAGAGCCCATCAATATGTCTGTCTTCTTTATTTTCACCATTCTGTCTCACTTGTTTCTGCTTTCCTTAATCCTCTTTCTATCTGTCTGACGTATTTTTTTCTCTAGAGAGTAAAAGGAGGTACAGATATTTTATATTGAGGAAAAATAGGCAGTCACAATTTCAGATAATTCTTTCTTAGCGCTTTCGTTCGTTTTCGAACTCGTCAAGACAAAATGAAACCCAAAATGGTAGAACCTGAACGTTTCGCTGTTCATTTGTGCGAACTTGATGCTTTGTTTGCTTTGTTTACAACAGGGGAATATTGATTTTGTTTGTTGTTATACCAACACAAAGGCTTGAACATGATAACGCTTCCGGTTACTTTAGATCAGAAATCATGAAAGCCGCCACTTCCTGGTTATTATTGTTATTATCATCATTTTTGTTGTTGTTATTTTGCCTACGTGCATCTTCTATTCTTCCCGGATTTGATATTTACGTGGTTACATTCCTGTGGTGTACCGTATTTCGTTGTTCCTTATTCCACTTAACCTTTTATAATATACGCGTCTTAAGAATCCAACAGTTGAGCTGTCGCTATGATGCGGTTGATGCAGTTTTTGCACATGGATTGAAGGTAAAACGCAAGTAATAGTGAACCATTTCAGAATTTCATTTTTCCTTTTAACATTTTGCCAGTAATTAGACTGCAGCCCTGCTGGGACATCACCTTGCAGGATTTATGACGATCGAATCGACCTTGTACATCTTTTTTTTTTTATCTGGTACTATGAGACTCATTTCGCCGAAACATAAATCCAAGGGAGGTAAACACATGAAGACCAGTTTCCAAGTGGAGTTGTGGCATAAGCACACACGCACACGCGCGCGCGCACATACACACACACGCACACGCGCACACACTCACACACGCACACACACATGCACCCACACCAACACACACACACAATGGGCATCTTTCAGTTTCCATCCACTCAGAAGTGTCACGCAGTAGTACGAACCCGGAACAAGGTAGTAGATACGTAAGTTTCTTACAACACACCCACGCTTAGTCCTAATCAATTTTTTCCAACTACCTGTAGTATACTGCATATAGTATATGAGATAATGAGAGATACTAAATTATTCACTACAGTGCAAGATATTGTGAATTTTCTATACTCACAATTTATTGCATAGATGTTTCTTCAGCATGGATTCTATTTCACGCTTCATAGTATCAGGGGAATAACATAGCCGCAGTTATTTTTGCGCAGATATTTAATTCACATACACACATCTGATGTAAGTTGAGGTCTCTAATCTAATGAATATTTTCTGTAATTGCATGAGGTAGTTCAGAATATCATACACAGAAAATGGAAATTAGATGAAATCTTATACTTTCCGTATAAACTTTAGGTTGTTCTGTTTTTCCATACTTTCATTGTATCTACTGTATGTGATATATCAAACAGAGACAGCTGCGGCAGACCATTTTATGATTTAATTAAGTAATTTGGAAGATAAAAGTCGATGATTAAAGAAACATTTCTGCAAAACCAATTTTTGGTATAAACAAAGTATGTGAAATATGAAATAGAGGTGACAGAAGGAAGAAAAATAAAACACGTAAACCTGTCTCTTAGACTCATTGAACTTACTCATTATAACAAAATATATATCCACATATCCACATTGATATGCAATTTATGAATGATCTTTACGTACATCCATAAATAAATGAATCAATATATTGCTGGATAAATATATTTTCTTTCTCGGTTAACACCGCTACCGATGGTTTTATGTGCCGGGGAATCGATCAAAATAAGAAAGTGTATGTGTGTGTGTGTGTGTGTGTGTGTGTGTGTGTGTGTGTGCGTGGGTGTGTGCGTGTGTGTGTGTATATAGGTATATA
>NC_068985.1:89662513-89663415 GCF_001194135.2 Octopus bimaculoides
ATATATATATATATATATATATATAATAATAATAATGTTACACCGACTGAGAGCATGTATCGCTGCCACGTAATGTTCTGTTGACACTTGTTTCAGCCACTTCCTCCACACTCACCAAATTTAGCGCCTTCAGAATATCGTCTCTGCGGCACCACAAAAGAGTGTTTGAGAGACAAACATTACTCCAGTGAACAGGAAGTGGTGAAAACTGTAGTCAAGACGTCGCTGAAAGTACAATCAACAGAATTTTACGGGACAAGGATACACGCTCTCCTTCGAAGGTAGAACATTGCTATTGAGGGAAACTCTGACTATGTTGAGGAGTAGAGATGTGTTCCACAGAAGATCAGCTCCAATTTGATGTATGATACATGTTCTTGTGTTGGTAATTATACCTGTCCTGAATAAAATGGCATTAGTTTTGTTTTTGTCTTAGGTTTCAAATACTTTCATATGTTGCGAAAACTCAACCATATTCATCATATGTTTGGAATATCTAAATTGCTCTCTATTTTCTCACACACGGCGGACATGCGGTGTTTTGATAACTTTCAAAGTCTATAAATAACTTATCAAATTAGTGGCCTTACTTTTGTGTCTAAGCCGGAGGGAAGTTATGTGTTTGGCAGAGCGATTTTTATATTCACTTTCACATAATCCAGTATAGGTCTTCTTATCTGTCGTGTCATTATTCAGGGCTGCAGTAACTTCTGCCTTATGTATCATTTGAAGATTATGAGTTTTCAAGAAATACGAAACTATTAGTAGCGCTTCAATACAGGAATTGTGACCTTTAAATAAATAATATGTATCGCTTACCAGATGAAGTACGTTTTTGTTATTGCATCTCCCATCACGGATCAGTACATTGTATATATATATATATATATATATATATATAT
>NC_068985.1:89663854-89666481 GCF_001194135.2 Octopus bimaculoides
ATATATATATATATATATGTATGTATATATGTATATATGTATGTATGTATGTATGTATATATATATATATATGTATATATATATATATATGTATATATATATGCGTGGCGTTGCATTTGGCTGGCTCAGGTGACATTCTAGTTCCACAATCAATTTACCAAGATGTATGATTTCCACCAAAATATAAGGTAGCTAGAATGAATGATCTTCCTGCGATCGCACCAATGGTAAAAAAATCCTGTTGGATAGGCTGCATTAACTGCTTACAAAACATGGGAGTTAACACGTTGTATTATCCCACAATAAGAAAAACAAATTTTGCCATTATATTATAATTATTGTAAATATTTCATATATTTTCTTTGGTATTTTACTCATTTCTCCACACTCATGATCTTCTGAAGAAAGATGATACCTACAGTATTTTGTCAGTTGTAATTCCCATATCTGTAAGTGTTGATAATGAAGAATCACTCTCGTATATATATTAAAATAGACGATATGAGAGTGGATTTTATTGCCTAAGTACGATTGTTAGCCACCTTATATTTCTTTGCGAGCAGATAAGGGAATAATCTTATATTCTAATATGAACTTATTCCTATTCTTATGACAAAAATCTTATATTCAATTATCCTCTTACTCCTGTTTCTTTTCAGTAATAGAATCATTGACAGTTGTCAAAAAATAGTGAAGAATTGCCACGGGTAATTTGACACGAGTGTCAATATATATGATTCAGATTAAATGCCATTTCTCAATAATTAATTGGAAGATACAGGAATTGTGAATACGAGTAGACTATTAACTTCGTAACCTCAGTCGAAAATATATATTAAATTGAAGATTTTACAAGATATGATCACTCTCTCTTTTCCTCTCCCCCCACCACTCTCTCTATTTATGTAATCATCTTTGTATCTATCTAACGACCTCTTTCTGCTTATCTATCTATCCATCTGTCTCTCTGTACCTCTGCTTACCAACATTTTACCTACCAATATTTTCAATATGTGCATATCATCGAAAGAAAAATCGAAAAGGAACATGACGATGTTAAACAGACAGGCAACATTCCGTTCCGTAAATTTACACTGAGCAAAACTTACTCTTAAAATTATCATTTCATTTAGTCTATTATAGACGGCAATGTATCTGTTTCACGATCAATTTTATAATAGGCTAGACTATAGTCGGTAAATTAAGCAAACGATTCTAGGTACAGCATGTCTTTGAAACCGTAAGAATCTTAAGGAATTACAGATTTTTACCATTTAGTATTTTTTCTCTACAAAAGTTGAAACATTAGGAATGAATGACAGGAAGACAACCCCCCTGGCGGTTTTCTGCTGCCTGCTGTTTTTGCGCATATTGATATTATATATACATGTAGGTATGATACATAAATCATAATGCAAATTGATACTATGCACATGAATAGTATATTCAGTAATCAGTAACATTATCCATGATACATTTAAAAAACACGATAATTGGGAAAGTATTGCGACTATCATGGCAAAATGTTCATGAATTTTCACTTAAGGAAATTTGAAAAGAGATTCTCTGGAGGGGAATTAATGAAGTACAATTACCGATGTGAAGAGCAGAGTTTTGCCATATTGTTTCATTATATTCACTTATAGACGTCTTAAATGTTTCTAGTGTCGCTTTCCTAGCAATAAAAAGAAGACCTAAACACATTTCAATTAAATGAGAGTAATGAGTGTCTCACATCACTCTAGAATTTCTCTGGGGACACAATTGTCAGCAAAGGGACCCTTTTCATTTATCTGGGTTAATATTTTTGTATTTTCTTTTCTTGAAGCTCTTGATAATAACTGATCTTGTGCGAAGAATTGTGACGGGAGATGATATTATTCGCTAAATAATTTGAATCTGGTAGCCCAGCATGACCGCAGGCGAACGCAATTTGAAAACCTTATTCTATAGATAAGGATTGGTGCTTTTGCACTGTAATACAGTTAAAAATAATTTAATCCTCTTTTTTTTTGGCTTTATTTTTTGCGATGAAAAGAAATTTGTTTACATATGGAGTACAAACGGATGTTAACATTTAAAGCAGAAGCGAATATTGTAATATCAAGCATTATAATTGATGTTTAATATACAAATAAATTTTATAGTTTAATATTTATTAATATTCATTTATATTTTCTTCGAAATAATATGACATTTTTTAATAAGGTGGGAAAAATTGACAGTGTTCCGCACTTCTTCAATCATTATATTATAGACATATTGATGCATTCAGCAGAGTGTGCTAATCATATATGGTGCTAGTTTGGTTTACTAGTGAATTCTTTTACAGTTTTGAATTATATACTTCCAAACTAATTTTAAGCGTTTTTATTTTTTACATGGTTTAATGGTTCGTCTACAGCCGTGCTGGACCAGCGGTTTTACGATTTTTCAGAAGAATGGATGGTCACAAGTACGTTTTGTTAAAGCTTAGTACTCATTGGATGAGTGATATTGTTAAACAACTTGGTTACGATGACATACACAAAGCAGTACAATTTGTCAAGCAGTTGTTGTTGACAAACACATACTCAATGACACACATAGAATCAGATATGCACACATACAGATATGTATGTATGTAT
>NC_068985.1:89667960-89669103 GCF_001194135.2 Octopus bimaculoides
TATATATATATATATATATATATGTATATATATACATATACATGTATATAGTCGTAGATATATGTTTATATATGTGTTTGTGTGTATATACGTATATAGTAGGCATGTCTGTACGCGTATGTGCATCTATGTATATTTTGCTTTGTCTTCATATATATATCAAGAGATCGAATGATCTCATGGATTTCTGGATCCTATTTCCTTGTAATACATCCAAAGCTGCGACCAATCTTCAATATGAGCCGGATATTTTGTTTTGATTATATCGCATTGACATCGTTTTGAACATGTACCAATGGATCTCTGTACTGTCACTAGAGAACTTCGGGTGGCCCGATTTCGATTGAGCGATTTGTAACATGGTCAGTCATGTGCAGAATGTGTTTAAAGTGTTCTCTTATCACATCATTCACTCCCGTCTCACTCTCGAATATATAGTTTCAGATGTGCTCGCGCACTGGTATCCGTTGGCTACATTCTTTCTTTGTCGAAACCACTCGTTGTTATTCCTCCTCAAAGGTATGCCACGTTACATAATATTTCCGTATGTCGCCATTGAATAGCCTGGGCTATAGCCTTTCGTCCAACTATGTCTTGGCCACATCTTTAGAAATGACCAATACTATAAATACCTACGAATATAAATAACCACGCAAATGGACATGTTGAATCAGAAACACATGCCTTCTACTTGTTCGAAAATTCTGCGCGAAATTTCACCTTGAATTCCAGGCGCATGTTTATTGCCTGGATCTAGTAGATACATTTCCTCAACCACTTCAATTTCATTGGCCGTATATTTCGTTAACATTTTTTATATTAATCTTAATGTCAACGTCAGATCTGTCGGTGTCCCTAACTGTGAAGATGGACTACATGCGCTAAATTGAGTGAGAATATCAAGAGTGTTAGTGACTCGTAGTTGAAGTTGATTCGAACCCTTGGAGACTTAAACTGAAGTGCTTTAGCAGTACAGTAATAACTCTCTTTACGAAAACTCGCTTAAGGAGATCCCCGGTTTACGAGTTTTATTTCATAATAAATAGAAAACGGTCCAACAGCCATTCTGTGTGTGTCGGAACGACGCAACATATGGCAAAACTGGTTCTAACGCGTGTACACAGCAACGGAGTAACATGACAC
>NC_068985.1:89669219-89670435 GCF_001194135.2 Octopus bimaculoides
ATATGGCAAAACTGGTTCTAACGCGTGTACACAGCAACGGAGTAACATGACACATAAAATATCACTTGTATGATAAATCATTGATCTGCATTACAAGTTACTTTTTACGATAAAATTAATTCGTATATCGAGGCATTGCGGTAAATAGCAATTTCTCTCAACAGGCTTGTATTAATACCAGTCATTAGAGAGGATTTTATTCACTATGATGGAGACCACATATTTCCCTATGCCAACGTAACTTTATTCGATGATGTGCAGTGAGAATAAAATTGCATGCACACATACACACACACACTTACACCCACGTATGCCCGCGTATATGTGCGGGTCTGTGTATCTTTGTAAATGTTGGTTCCCCGTCACCTACTTTTTATCGATGCCACAATTGAAATTGTATCGACTTACTCTCACTTCATTAATGATTTGCTCTCCCAGTGAAATCATTTTTCTCATTTACCACACATTCGCCTACAATGTACGACCTACATTGTAACATATTTTTTTTTCGTTTTCCACTCCGTCATCCCTTCTTCCTTCTAAGTTTCGCTTATTTGCGAAATAAATGCCATGTATAATTATTATTGAAATAATTCTTTTGTTCGTTTTCTTTAAAAAAAAAAAAGCGAACCAATCATTTTCTTCAATTAAATTGTATACATTACAATTCCCTGAGTAAATCTATTTCAACACATATTCGTTCACGAGAATGCCAACGCATATAACCTCTAACACCTTCATCCTCACACGAGTATCTTTTGTTCTCACTCATCTGTTTGAACCGGTGTCAAATATGACGACATATCCATGTATTATATTGCTATTGTAGCTTTCTATTCCTGTGTGTGTGTGTATATAACAAGTATACGATGAGGCGAAACATTAATTAAAACTACCTGATTCATTAAATCTCTAATTCAGTTATTTATTTGTTTAATTAATCTTTCATTTTTCACTTGCTTCTCTCATTAGAAAGCGGTAATGCTAGGGCACCGCCTTGAAGAGGTTTGTTTAGTCGAACGAATTGATCACAAAATAATATTCAACGTCTTGTTCTTATTCTTCCGGGGTCTTTTCGATACTGCTAAGTTACAAAGACATAAACATACCAAAACCACATCTCTACAGTTGGCGGTGCAGAAACACAAACACGCACGCACGCACACACACACACACACACACACACACACACACACACACACACACACACACACAC
>NC_068985.1:89677725-89680018 GCF_001194135.2 Octopus bimaculoides
AGAGAGAGAGAGAGAGAGAGAGAGAGATTGATAGATACATAGATAGATAAATAGAGAGAGAGAGAGATAGATAGATAGATAGAGACAGTTATATATCTACGTATGTATGTGTGTGTGTGCGTTTGTGTGTGTGTGTGTTTGTGTGTGTGTGTGTATGTGTGTGTGTGCATGTGTGTGTGTGTGTGTGTGTGTGTGTAGCGAAGCATATACAGACATCGAATATGCAGATCCGCCACACTAACAATACAAATTTATCTTAACAGCAATACCTCACCACAATTCTAAACAAGTGAACGACTTCTATATAACAGATAATTCAACGACTTAAATAGTTCATTTTCACGTTAATACGAAAATACTCAACGAAGTCTATCGTTTCTATTTCTTCATCTTGTCATACTGCTAATGAAATTTTCCTTATCTTGGACTTCGCGAAATGAAATAGCTACGAAATTGTCTCAAATTTGTAAGATAACTGGGATTTCAAATTTCAGATAACAGAATTAGTTTGTAATTCGTAGCCTAATCATGGTCCATCAGCACGTAGACATAATGTAAGCTATTTTGCTTACAAACAGTAACGATGACATTATTGAACATTGCTTCTATAATGGTAATATAAGAATCGGAGGAATTGTATTGAGATAATAGATGTGACGTTAATCTTACTAAAAAGGATGCTGAAACAAATAAAGTTTAATTTATGAGGTGAAATGCCTGACCTTTTAAATAATGATTTCTATTTTCCATAGGTTTATGGGTAGTTATACACAAACATGTTGGAGCTGATCGAATTGAACATAACAATGTTAACACACGCATACACACACTCACAAACATACACAAATATACACACACACACACACTTATTGGCATTCAGGTTAAGTTGGGTATAAAGAGTAACTTTTTGTATTAATACTGCTTCCATCGCTAATAATTAATGTATGCTTACACATACATATATATATATAATTATATAAATACATATATACATGCATTTATAAAATAATAATAATAATAATAATAATAATAATAATAATAATAATAATAATAATAATAATAATAATAATAATAATAATAATAATTAATGCATGCTAACAGACACACACACATATATATAATTATATATATACATAAGTATATAATTATATATACATATATAAATACTGGAAGAAAAACCTCCCTCCGGGCAGTCTTCTGCTTGCGTCGATATTATTTCCCCATTTCATTCCCTATTCTAATAATTTTTATGAAATGTTACGTCTAAACATGTCTTCGTATAATGGTGCTCAATCGCTTAGTAAATATTACGTTCGTTATTTTATCGCAGTCATTTAAAGAGTGAATGTATTATAGGCATTTATCATTAATAATTGGTACAACGTACATAGGTGTGCATAGATAGCTAGATAGATGGACGGACACACACACACAATCTGGTTCTGTGAGAACATATGGGAATGGCGTTTCCTTACATTTTTAGATATACCCAAATTTAAATTGACCTAATATAACGATATCATTCATTCGAAATGAGTTAAAATATGTCAAAACAATTTAATCCCACACAAATATGTTACATTACATATAATTTATATGTTAATTATATTTACTGAAATTTGCTAAAAAGCATATTCAGCTTTAAAGTAGTATCTCCTTGCAGGCACAATTGTCAGTAATCATACAGTTTCCATTTGTCTATGCCAATAGTTTTACATTAGCCTTCTATCGAACTCTAGGTAATGCAACATGCAGATGACCATGTGAGAAGGATTGTGTAGGAAGATATATTCCAGATTGTTCAAAAGTCTGTTCTTGCGTCTTGTTGCACGTCAAGGTAAAACCTCCTGTATATTCTTAGATCACCAGGGAATCATTCACAAATTGTTGGAGTGTCAATGGTTGTATTTGCAAGTCACACAGGATTGGTGAAGATATTTTTGAGGTTAGCATATACAAAATCAAATAGATCTGAAAGAGTATCACTTTGAAGAGACAGGTCATTGGGTAGTTTCATTTTTACCTCGGCTTTGTTCAACAGAAATGTTACTATTTCCTACATAAAGAAGGTAATTAGTAGACTCAGAATGACTGACCTTCATTAAAAAGTCTTAAATCGGTTGTCATCTCCACTATTTACACTTGATCTTTGGTCGGACCGAGGCTATAGTAGAAGACACCTGCCCCAGGTGACCCGCAGTGGGAGTGAACCCGAAACCATGTGGTTGGTAAGCAAGCTACTTATTAAACTGCCACTCCTGTGTATATATATATATATATATATATATATATA
>NC_068985.1:89680227-89683865 GCF_001194135.2 Octopus bimaculoides
ATATAATACAAAGATTATATATGCATGTATACACACATATATGTATATACTTACATCTACATGTGTATATAGATGCATATCAGGGTACAGGACGTTAGAACATATACTATATATATAAATATATCATAATAAATAAATGTGGCCTTTTAAGAACTAGCCAGGATCATGGGCCTAGTTTCCCGGTTTCAATGGCGTATGTGTTCCCTTGCTGGACAGGACGCCAGTCCATTGCAGCGTTACTCAATTTTGCTAGCTGAGTGGACTGGAGCAACGTGAAATGAAGAGTTTTACTCAAGAACACAATGCGTTGCCCGGTCCAGGAATCGAAACCACAATCTTACGGTCATGGTGCTGACAACGTAACCACTAAGCCACGCGCCTACACACACACACACGCACACACACACACACACACACACACACCCACACACATATCCATATATTAATATATATGTATATACATGTATATAATATATATATCTATACTCACCGCATGTATCCATACCCTTACATATATGTACACACACATAGGTATACATATGCATATAAATGTATGTATGTCAGAGAGTGAGAGAGAGAGAGAGAGAAAGAGAGAGAGATAGAGAGAGAGAGAGAGAGCTTTGGGGTGTTTTCTCCGTGACTAGATTTGTGTGCATATGTGTGTGTGTGTGCGCGCGCGCGTGTATGCAGTAAGTAGTTTATACAGGTTTCTAGTTTTGTTGCTTTGTAGGAAGGTATCTATAAAATATATGGGCCGTTGAACAGTTAGATAAATAATATAGCAACGTTCTATATTACGGCAATGCAACAGCTAATAATATTTTTGTAATGTTTCAGGAAAGCAATAATAATGAATTTTTCATAGAATAATTATTGAAGTTTTGTAATTGTTTGCATTCCTGAGAGAAAAGATGGAAAGTTATAATGATGTTATAAAGGAAGCAATCAATGTTGTCCAGTAAATGAAATATTTATAATATTTTCTATTCTAGTTCTTTCCAAGTATATGATAGCGAGTTCAGTTATCGTGCCTGGTACCTCAGTGCATCAGTGCAGTATTTTCTTCTATAGACTCAGGCCGACTGCAACCTCCTGATTGGATTTGGTAAACGGAGAGTGAAGGAAACGCGTCAAATAAAAATACGTGTGTGTGTGCATGTGTGTGTGTGTGTGTGTGTGTGTGTGTGTGTGTGTGTGTGTGTGTGTGTGTACGTGTGTATTTATGTCAGTATATAGCCACCATGTACGCGCAAAACTTTACGTGTCGGAAAAAAAGAGACCGATAGAATAGTAGCCAGGCCTTTAAAAATATGTACTCTTTTGTTGCGTGGCATTTAATACGGCTGCAGTTGACTGAACGAAAGGAGGAAAAATAAGATGAAAGTTATACATATTTACATACTTACGTATATATACATGTCTTTTATCGTTCATCTTTTACATTTTACTGGTTTAATCCCAGGACCGATGTCTTGCTAATAGGACCACCTGCAGTTACTCGGTGTTGCTTCCGGTATCGTTGTTGGTGAAGCAGCGAGTTGGCCATAACTGCTCCTCTTTGAGTCTCCTATCTCAGATAGAAAACTGTCCAAACGTTCCTTGCAAACGTCCGCATCATTTCCATATAGATCTCTAAAGTTACCTGGAAGGATCATGAATACTTGCGTGCCCTTGATACCCAGACTATTGTAGTACTGTGTACTTATATTAGATAGGGAGACGGGATCTCTGAAATGATGCGGTGCCGTCCAGTTCGAGGATTGGTATGGTTGTCAATTCCAAAATTGGTAGCTACATCTTCGAAGATCTTCCAAATATATATCACTGCATATCTCTCTCGTCTTCTTTCCAGGGAATAGAACTCCGCTACTTTAGTCTCTCCCAGTAGCCCAATTTTTGCATCGAGTCAATCTTTGCGTATTGGCACTGAATTGCTTCGAGTTTGCTTCACAACCCTGGCGACCATTGTTAGGAGCAGTATTCCAAGGGGTTGAGAACGAAAGTCTTCCATAGGAGTAGCAGGGACTCTCTATTCCTGGTTCTGAATGACTTCAGAATCCAGCCAGCCACTCGCCTGCAATGTTGCCATCTTGGTAATATGCACATGGAATGCTGCATCATTGCTCATGTGAACCCCTAGGTCACGCACCGACTCTAACTCTGGGATCTTATTACCTTCTGGTCCAGTGTATTCCTGTTTAAGTCTGGCGTTGGACCGCTAGTGGAGTGCTTGAAATTTCATAGCATTTAACTGCATGTTATTTTGTTAGCCCATTTGTAGATTTCATTCAGTTCTTTCTGCAGATTTATGATGTCCCCTAGTTTCCTAACTGTCTGCTAAACTTTTGTATCGCCAGAATAACAGGTCAGATTGGCTGACCGTACAGCGGAGGGCATGTCTGAGAGGGCCACCACAATAGTAGTGGCCCCTATGGGAATCCGCTGAGAACTGGTGTCCCTTCAGAATGAGCACCATTGGCTATAACTGCCTGACTCCCGCCCTTCAGAAACTCATGAAGCCACTCTTCCAATTTCCCAGCAATACCAAGGTTTGTTCATCTTGTGACATGTCCCAACGTTTAGTTTTATCCTCAAAATCAGAATGAAAATCTGTTTTCACGCAGTATATATATAGTTATGCCTCTTCTGTACAGCATGCGATCGAGGACAGTGCGTTTACCGTATAAAAGGGGTAATGAAATAGAGTGGTTGATCGACCATTGACAGTGCGAGGGTATTTTGTGACAAGTATATAGAATATAAACTTGCTTAATAATTTTACAGTGTAGCAGAACCTTTACTATATAAACTATAAATACATGTGTCTTATAGGGATCGCTAAATAACTACAACAAACTTAACAGCTGAAATGTTGAACTGTTTGATGTATCAAGAAAAGGCATTTAGAATACGGTGCCTTTCTTGCGATCGAGTGTAGGAATCTAACAATATTGCTTTTCTTTATCTAAATGGAAAACTGGAATCGTATTACAGTTTTCGTAATATTGATAATCTTCTTTATAGAAAGGTGTGCGCCATGTTTCACCAACAATATTTAAATCAAGATGGCAAATATAAATTCAAAAATACAAATGTGGTGAAACGAATACACACCAACGCATACAGAAAGACACAAATTTCTGCATACAAACATGCAGAAATACTCACACAAATATTATCGATTTGTAAGAATATCAATGACAGATATCTACACAATTATTAAGTAATATCAAACTGTCGGGTGATTCGCTGTTGTCCAATATATCACCAAGATGGCGCTGGTTCTAAAACTAGAACTCATTAATAACTCACCCTCGAAAATATGAATAAATATGAATTGTGTAATTAGAAAATAACTGTCGGCAGATAAGTCTCAGAATTCATAAGAGATTGTGTCAATTACTAACTGGAGGAGAAAGAACAGTATTTAGCAATAAAGATAGACGAATAGCATCATATTGTTACGATAAACCCGTGTATACACACGCGTGCACACATACAGACCTGTACGAATATATATACATTCATATCTATTCTTATTTGCAAATAGTTACTTTACGATATACATAAGTGTGTATATATGTATATATATTTCTATATGTATGTGTATATATATATATATATATATATATATATAT
>NC_068985.1:89684030-89693714 GCF_001194135.2 Octopus bimaculoides
TGTACATGTATACACATATACGTTTATATATATATATACATATACATGTATATATATGTTTATATATATATATATATATATGATACACACACACTTAAATGTATATATCTATATGTACACAAATATATATATATATATATATATATATATATATTTATACATATATTAACATACATATGTACATATATACATATATCTTTATACATACATTCACACACATATAAACACATTGCATCCCATCCATAAACACATATGATGTGTGTGTGTGTGCGTGCGTGCGTGTATGTGTGTGCGCTCGTGCGTGCGTGTATGTGTGTGCGCTCATGCGTGCGTGCGAGTGGTCGGTTAGACATAAATATATATGATATTTTATAATTTAATTATATATGTTCTGGACATTAACAGAAATAGCTGCTGTGTATAATGAACTATCTCAAGTCCATTCTACACAAAGGAAGCAATTAGTAGTATCGATGACACGAAAGTTTCCAAGCAAATAAAGCGAAATTTATTGACCATTTCTTTTCTTCTAAATTCAGGATATAATCAAGCTTACTGATGAATGGTTTTCAATAAATTTTGATATACTTTCTATAAGGGTAGCTTAAAGATACTAAAAGATATAAGTTAATATAAATTACCATCACACAAGACCTTTTTCAAATCAGTTTATAGTCAAATGATCTGAGCACCTTTTATTGATTTTGCTGGTCCGCAAAAATCTAAGGAAAAACAACATTGAAAAACGCTAAACTTACAGAAACTAATTTACGTTACTTGTTTATATACAGGGTTGGCCAAAAGTTACCTGACAATAACTCAAAATTCCATAAATACTTACTATTCAATTTTATTCATTTATTCCAATTATGAATGTTTAATAATTGAATTCTGTGAGTTAAAATCACTATAGTTTTTTTCTTTTTTTTTTCAACATTTGTGTAGTAACGAAGTCTCCTAAAACAAGTTTTGCTTCAGTCTTGGTACTTAATTTATCGGACCCAACGGGATGAAAGGCAAAGTCAACCTCGGCGGAATTTGAACAAAATCAAAAACGAACCAAGCGCATGCGCGAAATTCAAAATATAAGATATAAGATTGCAACAATTTACCCTCCGCATAGTCTTTATATAGGGTTAGGAGTGGTTGTGTGGTAAGTAGCTTGCTTACGAAGCACATGGTTCCACGTTCAGTCCCTCTCCGTGGCACCTTGAGAAAGTGTTTTCTACTATAGCCTCGGGTCGACCAAAGCCGTGTGTGTGGATTTGGTAGACAGAAACTCAAAGAAGCACATCGTATACACACACACACACACACACACACACATATATATATATATATATATATATATATATATATATATAAACGAACAAACACAAGAAACAAAGCAACAACCGTAGGACATGGTACAGGCAAAGTATTAGCAGACGACCAAGGAAGGAGAGAAAGTTGGTTTTAAGATTCGAGCAAATGTCTTCGTGAGAAACAGGTGGCGGTGGAAATTCCAAGAGAAAAGGAAAACATAGGTATGTACGTGCGTATATCTATACATCTACTTATGGCCTCATTCGTGTTTGAATTAAATGACAAAACGACAATTTCTGCAATGCTGTCAAAAATATTTTACGTTGTGTGTAAGTAAATTCAGTTCTTAGTCGAAAAATGCTGATTAAATATTTCCACATACATTTACTGTTCAGAAATGAAAATATATATGACTAAACTCTCATTAGTGAAATCTAGACTTGTATTATCACAACAGAAATGAAACAGATACTTGATAAAACTGTCACCTTCGTTTTTTTTATATCGACCGTATATATTCCAATTTTTTTGTTATATTTGATATATTGTTCTGTAAAATATAACATTATATAAAACGATCGTGTCGTTGTCCAACTAAATTTTAATTAAGTTAGTTACCAGCTTCATCGGTATTTCGTTCACGACTGCATTTATGTCTGGTATTATTTAATATCTTGAATCAAATTACGTATTCATCATGTATTCTCTCTGTATTTGTTTCACTTTACGAATCTCCTCTTTCTTAATAATGATCATATTGTGTAGGTCCCATTTCAGAAAGAATAAGAAATCTTTTAATCAGATTTCATTTCTTGCCTTCTTTACGAACGTTTACATTGGAGCCCGTTTTATGTAGAAATGGATACGGGTATTTCCTGACATATAAAACATATTCGATGTTTGGAAGGATTGAGTGTTCAAATATACAAACAGTTACTTGGTACATTATTCTCTTTCAGTATCCGCCGCGTCTGTAATGTGGAATACTAGCTATTGAAATTGCTGACTAATGTTCTATTTTTTTTTTGTTTTTTTATTTAAATACTGTAGTAATATCATATAGGTGAATGGCAACTCAATGCGTGATGTCTTACAATAACGAGTAATTCTGCTTAAAATTCAATAGCAATAATGAGCATTTAATATGTAATTCTCTTTCCTCTGCAGTGTAGGATATTGCGTGCGTGATAATGAAATGCCACAATTATAATTTATGTCAATATATTATTTGCTGAATTTGTAGATATGCTAGACAGGCGAGAATATTTCAGGAAATCTGAGAACATCACGCAGTTTTGTTACCTGTAGGTGGTAACTCGATTTCTTTGATAGCATTAACGATTTTGATAAATACATGAATTTCACTGGTTCCCATAATATTTCTCTTAGAAAATAGATTGTAAGTGTTGAGAGAATAAACAAAACCAATAAAAAGTGTGACATTTGCACACCAAAATTTAGGAAAATTAAACTCATATAGCATAGCAAATGTAATATCCACCATCAACATTTCTGTTATTCTCTTTCGAGATCAAACGTTATAGTCGTGGTACTTCAACTGTTAATAATTATATTCCGTTTCACAATCAGTATCTTGCTCTACATTGTAATACATCTCCTCCACTAAATATCCATCTTTGGTCACAAGGTTTCTCAGCTCACACATGTACCTCATTGTCCGTGTTTCTTTAAACAAGGTATGCAGTAAAAGCTAGGCCTAAATAAATTCTCTCAACAATTATTTAGATTTGAGTTGACACATGTTTTAGTGCACTAGGTTGCATATTTAAACTCATGATGTTAGCAGTTTTTACATGTTTATTTGTTTTTATTATTAGTTTCAGTCCGAAGACTGCGGCCATGCTGGGGCACCGACGTTTGCTTGCTACACTTTCAATAGACTTCCTCTAGCATGTGATGTTTGGTTGGTGAGGGAGTTTGACTTTGTTGCCCTCATCTGTGTTTCTTGCCTTGAGGTAGGTTCATCGGGAAACCTTCACAGAAGAAAATCCTGTTTTATTTTGAAAATGTCTACATTCACGCAATGAAGGTCTTTCAGGCTTTGTGAGCGGATATTGAAGAATTGTCGGCCCATTGAAGCCAAGAGTTTTCGATATCTGGTCCTGTATTCTGATGGCATTGTTGAATGTTTCGGTAATATGCAGTGGCGTCCCGTTTGTGTAACTGACAACGCCAAAGTTTGGTCCCCCAAGACTGGTAATAAACGGGTTTACTGAAGTATTTAACAGGAGAAATATATTGTTGTATGCAATTATTAGTTCAACAACTATAAATACACATAATGCATTGATTACAGAAATAAAATGCAAAGCCGTAAAGCCGTTATATCCTGTTCATATTACATGTAGGGGATTATATTTCTGTCGCTTGAGTGTTAGTTACAAGATGCATAGCTTCTGCCACATCGTCAAAGTTTCTGTTCTTCCGAATTAACTTAATTGAAAGGCTGTAGATTTATCTAAATTGGACAACTTTAAGTATTTCTAAAAGCAACTCACTATTGTGGAATCGAGCAGATTACATTAGGCTTTTGCATTTTTTACTGCTGAGTAGTAACTGATAAATAAAGAAAAGGCATCATTTTCTAAACTACCAAAACAGCACATTCTCAGTCACGTGAATTGCTACATTTATATAAGAAGAACATACAGTCATTGTCAGCGAGTCTGAAAGGCAATGGTCTCAATGATACACACACACACAAACTCTATCTCTCTCTCTCTCTCTCTCTCTCTCTCTCACTCTCTCTCTCTATCTCTCTCTCTCTCTCTATCTATCTCTCTCTCTCTCTCTCACACACACACATACACACACACACACACACACCCACAAACACAAATTTCCATTTAAATTCTTATGAATACAAATATAGGATTTGTAAAGGAGACAGACGCACAAGAAGCAGGCCTTTATTAGAGGGCATGTCATTGATGCACTCGCAAAATGTGAGGAAAAGAATTTGCCGAATATGGCTGAACCAGAGGCCAAATGAATAATCAAATAGATTTTAACCTCCGTAATATAAATTATCTATTATATAATTAAGTAGGCTTACTCACGATAGGATGGATTCTTTACTCTATCTATGGTGCTGTATTCATTATCATTTGAATATACTTATGATTGAAAGTGTGAACATGATTTATATCTTTCAACAGGGTTTGGAAATGAATTTAATGGCAAGTATTAATTGTATTTGTTATTTCGGATGTATTGAAGTAGGAGTTGAAAATTAACTTAATTAACGCGTGCAATTGTTTTTCTTTTAACACTTGTGCCTGGAAAACATCATAATATTCATAATAAAAAGTAGGATAGCTTCCGTAAGTGAAACTAAAAAAACAAAAACGAAAGGTTTTGAATATCAGTTCAATAAAATGTGAAGTTAGACAACGTGCATAAAAAGATTTCAAAGATTAGCGATCTTATTTTTATAGTTATAGATTAATGTTCGATATTGCACGACCTACATCAATCTCTGAAATTGAAGTAGTACTCTCTCCATCATGTAATAAATATTGCTTTAGAGGAGATCTTTAAACGATATTCATGTCACCAGGATCTGAGCAATCAGTAACATCACAGTTTTATGAACAGATAACATCGAGTTCTTTCGTTGAATATTGTTGAAGCAAACACTCGTTATTTCAATTAGTTTTTTGAGCTTAGATCTTATCAATTTCAAGTGAATAGCTAAGCTTTCATTGATCATATTTATTTCCTTATTCTTTAGAGACATTGCTGGATCTGAAAAGGAAAAATCACACTACGGGCAAAATTGTGCATTTAAATGCTAGTATTGTGATCAATCGCCAAAATAATCATATTCATGCGAATGAAACCGATGAAAATAAATCATAGTTTTATGATACAAGAAAAGATAATACTCTTATTTAAAAGGAACGAAGATTAATTTTTAATCGCTCTTATATGTCAGTAGAATACAATATGGCATTTCTAAGGCTCCCCAAAAAATGTCTTCAAGGAAATGATTGTGCGCATTGTATTGTAGCGCATAATTGTATTTCTTTTCCTGCATGGATGTCATTGAAAGAAATCATATAGATGAATAAAGGGAGACTAAGGCGTAATGTATATTTTAAAACATAAGGCTTAAATAGAGAAATATTTAGAAAAGTGTTTCTTGAAGGAAAAAGAATAATTAAACTTTATCGACATTAGTTTTAAATGTTGGCACAAAGCCAGCAACTCGTGGGAAGCGTGTAATTTGACTACAACGACCCCATTGCTCAGATGGAACTTATTTTATCGACTCCGAAATTACGAAAGGTAAAGTCGACCTCATGTTAATATGAACTCAAATCTAAGTGAAGGAATGGCACAATGCATTTCTCCTGGTGTGCTACTTTACTAGTTCGCCATCTTAACTTCAACAAGTATTCAAAAGAGTCCTCTGTGTCTATCTTTTTCTCTGACAAAATAAGCAGTTATGATTCTTCATTTGTAAAATGATGCAGGATCCTGTTAATGAAATTGCAATACTGGAAACCATTCTGTACTTTCAGAATGTATCTGAGTGTCACAAGATCGTCACCGTTTTCACTTTCATCTTCACCAGAATAATTCAACGTGAAATGGATTAATCATCACCAACGAAATTTTGCAATGTGCAATATGTTGTCACCTTTACTCAATTCGAATTGTCCTTACGGTAGATGTTACTTTTAGACCTGGACTTGTTAAGCTTATTACGTATACAAGGGGTCAGCGATAGATAATCGGTGTAAGAACTTCTTAATCTGGTCACTATCTAGATTTCGTTTCTGAACACTGGCAGTTCGAGTGTCTGATAGTGCTGTATCCTTTCTCCATATCATGCAAATCCTATCGAATGTGTACCGTGATCTTTCTATTTTCAATGGTCTTTCCCCTGCACGTTAAGTTTTATTTTGCTGATGATATTACAATGCCGCCACCCCACCGTTCTTATTATTGTAGCTTTCCAAGCCTAACACTGCTCCAGGCATATTTTAATGCCCAGTTACTTTTCTCTTTCTTTACATCAAGCTAAGGCTTCCATTGGAATAAGCAAAAAATAGTTTTCGCAATATATTATATAAACGTGATTGTGCAAATAAGAGGAACCAATTTTCTTTTAATATATTTTAAACAAATCTCGTTGATTGAAGTCGCCAGGCAGCTGGCGAAATATTTTTATTGCATTTGATTATTGAAAACATATTAAAGTGAATCACACCCCAAGGTCGTATTCATTGTTCTGCTACATAAAGCAGATCACTATAACATTTCAAGTAGCAGTAAATACTTGGAAACATTTGATACTAATGCCTAAAATTTAAACATTTCATTGCTTGGGAACTCAAAATACCATCACAATATTTTTTTTCGTTTCATAACAATTCAAATAGGTGATTGCCAAATAGCATGAATGTAGGAATCTATTTTACATTTAATCCCAAATGTATAAAAATGGAAAATATTTCCCGTACTCATATTTTTATTAGTTTCAAGCCAAATACGACAATAATATGTACTTTTGCTCATCCAGGTTATTTAATATTCTGAGATTATATGCATTGGAAACGAACTAAACATATAAGTAGTTTGACAGTAAATGTCTCTTGTGGTGTTTCAGTCGTTCATGCACGATGTAATTCAATTTAAAATTAAAATTTACATTGAAAGTATAAAATATTTATGTTCTATAGTTATTATTAATTTTTTTTTTTGGAATTTATTGCATTTTATCATCGATAATACAGAATGTTCTCAGATAAATGAATTACACGCGTTTCTATTTAAAACTCACGAAAACAATCATAAAAAAGCACTCCCAGTATTATTCCTGGTTACTAAAATAAACTGGTAAACGATTTTACAATTATCATCTTTTATTTCGACGAGTGTCTAATCACGATATAAACCTTAGGTCAAAATCACCATTTGCTCTTAATACTTGCGCATTTTAATCTTCACTACAATGACGTGTAATCATGGACGAGAAAAGTTCAAGAATAAACCTATTATTTTATAATCCTGTTTTTATTCAAAGTGGATAATTAAGCCACACGGAAATTACATTAAATAAATAAGGTCTCATATATTAAAAGATTCAAACATTAACCAATGTACTCAATATCTAGTGAAATCTTCGACTGAGTAAAATTTTAAGCATAGATGGAGTAGTGACAAATGAGCACTAATCAAAGTATTGTGAACATGTCTGAAAATGGTTGAAATTCAATAACTTAATTGGTACATCATCTGTTCCGGAACTCACAAGTGCATCCAACGTATCCACAAGTAATAATTCTAGGACACAGTGACATGTAACATAAATTGGTGGCGGCCTCATGTGTTTTCAATCAAATATAGTGAATTTTCCTTTCTGTGACTCGCCATACGCATTTTAATGTTAACTTGAATTACTATCAGGTTCAACGGTGCATTATGTTCCGTCTCTCGAACGAAACTCTCGGGAACGTTTTAATCTGAAGTTTCCTTCGTGGTCTACCTAACGCAATGTCAAGGAATCCAATGGTGTTTTGTTGCTTCGGGTAAATTGTGTAGTAATATATATTTTACGTAATGTTGCAATTCGGGACGTTCATTTTTTTTCTTTTGCTTTTTGGAGCAAATAAACACACGCATTATATATTTGTTTTCCACTGGTTTATTATATTCCATATTTGAACTCATGTCCATTGTCCGGAAATTTTTCGTTACAAGTATGTGATCTCTTTAGCGAAACTTCATTTTCCTGTGTGCTCTTCCTCCACTTATTCCATTCTGATTTTCTTCTGTAAAATGGACATGAGTTAAAATAAGAACACTAATAAACGAGTACACAACAAATACATAGTGCGTGTGTTTATTTGGCAAAAAAAAAAATAAGACATGACCATCCCGAAATACAACAATATCTATTTTAATACACCATTTCACATCAGGAATCTTGCAACACATATTGATAAACGTATATTTTACATATTTTCCACTGTGGAGGTTGCAAGATTAGCTATTTTGGCAACAGTACATACATTTTCCCACACATGAATCTTAACGTCGAACGTTATACCCGTAGGAAAATTTATTGCAATATTGCCTGCGCTCCAATTTAAAGATTTCTTGTCACACACATTGAATAGTTACGAGGGAAATCTAATCGCAAAATTAGTAACAAGAAAAATGACAACAAATATTAAAAATGTAAAACTAGAAATAGTTAGTGATGTTCTGCTTCAAGAAAACGATCGGATAAAATCATGTGTAATATTTAAAATGATAAACGGAAGAGAAAACAGGATTGACGTAGAAGCATGTAACATTTGCTAAAAAGTACTAGCAAGACATGGGTGAGTAGAATTCGTGCATGTAAAAAACAAGGTCAGAGTATGCAAAAACTAGAGTGAGCAAGCCCTGGAATATGCATCCAGAGCAACATACACGATTGGTTGGGTGAAATTCTAAGTGTTGCGTTGTGTTAATACCTTTTGGAAATTACATTTCACGATTTTAGTTTTGAAAATAAATAAAATTTATCTGACATATACACTAGACACATTTAATTGAGGGAAGAACTCGCAGGCTCTATCCTGAAATTAATTGAGATAGTGTATCTTGCCGAACAAAATAAAATTCGTAAATATGCTGCATCCACACACATACACTCACACATACACAAACACAAACACGCGCACGCAGTGTAGTTGGGACAGCAAACGTTATGGCAGACTTTTCTGAAATACAAAATGTGAAATTTTTTTGCTTCCTGCATTACAACGAGGGAGCGTTCCATCCTTGTTACAAACATATTTACAGACATGCACATATATATATGTGTGTGTGTGTGTGTGTATATTGTATACGTCCGTGAGAGTGCCCTCGTGTGTGTGTCCTCATCTCTTACAATGTATCTGTTCATAAAATGGAGTAAATGTATGTGAGAATATATTTCTGACTATCACCATAGAAACATTCCGATGTCATTTATATATTATCCTTATTCGACAGTCGCTAACACTTTAAATGTTTGCAAGACTTAAGTGCAAATAAAAAGAATAGGGATTGTTGGCCAAATATTTGATTAAAGATTCGATGCCGATTGCATCTTCCTTAATATATCAATGTCACTCTTCTGGCAACAGTATCACTTTGAATGAGATTGAAATCCCAATACTTCTAATATTTCCATCCTCATCTCGTGATAAAAGCAGATCCATGCATAGTAAAAAAATGATTAAAATATTTAAAATAGATTATTGAAGAACGTTTGTAATATAAGAAATTGATACATGACAAACTATAAACTATACAGAAAATATAAGAAACAACTGATTGTTTATACTTACATACATGCATACATGTATATATATA
>NC_068985.1:89697511-89697955 GCF_001194135.2 Octopus bimaculoides
GTTTCGTAAGTGCCTTTCCTCTCGTTGGTTTTTGGTGTCGCATGGCCAGAAATTACCGTGAAGTTTTTAGAGGCACTTTCAAATTTATCAGAATATTGGGCTGAAGATTCGGAATAGAGTAATGTTATACTCTTAACTGTGAAACGTCGTATCCAATTAACTAATTGCAGGTTTGTTTTTGCTTTTCCCTCCGGTTTTTTTGTTCTATTTGTGCCATAAATGTCGCCATCCGTTTAGAGAAAAATGTGTAGTTTAGAATCAGTAGTTCTTTGACTGCTATTTCTAAATTTTCAGTATGTTCGAGAAGCAACTCAATGCTAATCCCTGTATATTTAGGATGATAAATGGTTTTACCGATAAAGGTTTTTTGATACTGAACTACTTGGCAAAATTGTTAATTATTAATTCTATTACTAATTGACGATTCCCTGCCCTTATTCTTGT
>NC_068985.1:89698108-89699655 GCF_001194135.2 Octopus bimaculoides
GTTTACGCTTGAAAAACCTCTTACGGAACCTCAAAATATGTAGTTTTAAATTCGCCCACTATACAAATTCTAGCCTACAACCTGTGGTTCAGGGATTGATAGCAAACTTCAAGGCATATTATATGAGAAAATCTTTCAAGCCCTGTCTGAAAGCAAGTGACATGGAGGTTGAACCTACTGATAAAGTTTTCTGGAAGTAATTCAATACGAGTGCCGTGAATATCAATGCTGTGTCACGGGGTGAATTGAAAACTTAGTTCGAATATCCCTTGGAAAAATAGATGGCCAAAATCTTTAACATAACGTATTCTCATCAAGCAGGAAGTCTATTCGGCAAATTATTTCGACTTGCAAACGATGTAGTATACGTAGAAGTCATAGCAGACGGTGTTATTGAGGAGCTCAGGTCTCAAATAAAGAACAAACCAAAAATACAAATGAGATAACATATGTTCTACTAGCAGTAAAATTCTCTACAAAATTTATTGCAAAAATGATTGACATTTACAGAGAAAGGACACCAGATTTTTACTAATAGTGAACCTAATCGTGAGCGTAGTGTACAGTGAATTCACATCCTATACTGAACCGTACACAGAGATGATGCAACGTACAAAATAAAGACCATTGGATAGGTTCTTCCCACCTCAAGCTGATATTCATAATAATGAACTAAAATACAGTAAATATAATTTGATCTTCATAGCAATTTTCATTCCACCGCGATTCCTCATAAGGCAGCCAAAATCCTTTATGATAAGAGCGTACTCCTAATATAATACTATTCTTATCAATATTGCCTTAGACAGAGTCGCACGTCAAAGAATGAACCTTAACGCTGAAACTATGAACTCCTGTTATAATGCATCCAAATTTTCTCTGTACATATTCTTACTGCCCCATATAGGTTACAGATTATTGACTAACAAGATGGCTATAGGAAGTGATTGCCAATAATGTGACCACGCAGTTGGATCAAGAGAGATAGGAATCCCATGAAGTGGGATTAAAGTGATGTCTGTGCATTATCACGTAAAATAAAATGATGGGAGGATGTGATGAAGGACTTAATTAAACAAAACATGAGGAGGCATAGTTTACACCTTCGAGGTTTAGTAATGATTATGCATCAACTCACCAATGAAGTTCAGGTGCAAAATCAGTAGAAACAATTGTAGTGATTTCCGATAAAGAATGCCACTCATTCCTTTCTCTATCGTTTATATAAACTCTACGGATGTTATGCAACTCCTGATATCTATGCCCTCGCAGGAGCATTTGAACTGTTTGATAGCATCGGGTAGCCAATAACTGTGCACGACCTTTGCGTAGCATTCTTCAAGAATTCAAACCGAATTCTATTTAACTGTATTTATGTGTGAGCATGTGTGTGTTGTGTATGTGTGCATACGTGTGAGCAATTATGTGTCTATGAATGCATCTATCTATCTATCTATCTATCTATCCATGTATCTATCTATCTATCTATCTATCTATCTCTCTATCTTTCTCTCTCTCTCTCTCTCTCTCTCTCTCTCTCTCTATAT
>NC_068985.1:89700751-89702080 GCF_001194135.2 Octopus bimaculoides
ATATATACAGGTACATACATGTACATGTATGCGTTTGTGTATGTGTTTGTTTGTACATTCATACAACACACATACACACACACAAATATATGAAACCATCCATGAAATGCTGCAATCTTCTAAACGAAACGAAAAACACAACAAAATCAAAATAAAGCTCTGCTTATCTATATACGCAGAACTCAAGAATATAAATGTCAGTTTGAAATCAGTGGTTCCTACATAACAATATGTTTTAGATAGGTTCTTCCAACTATATTCACGGTTATAGTTCATTGTTATATACTAAGGAGTCATGAAGGTGACATTAGTTTAACTAGTGTAACCACATTACAACCAGAATATTCATTTAGGTATGATGGCTTCGAAATTAGAAAAATGATGTTTCATTTTGAAGCAATCAACATACCAATGCGATTCACCTGACGCCTATGGAAGATGTGTGAAAACGTGTCTCCATAAATTCATGGCGGCAGTTTCATTCGTTGCTGAACATAAATAAATTATCATCAGCAAGAAATGTTTCATATCCACGATTTACTCTAATATAATAAGAATATTAAGATCAATGTGCAACACACCTCAAAGTGAAGCGAATTGACGCTTCATATCCCCGTTAGATAAATTAGTTGTAAAGTGATGAAAATTTCATAAGCAACATCTCAAAGTTTAATAACTATTTAAATATGGAGTCTTAGGATACGTGTGAGTTTTTGTTCCTGTACACGTGTGAAGCTGCATATTTCTATGAGTATATATGAAAGAGGGTAAAATAATGAGAAAGAATGAGAGAGACAGAGACAGATAGACAGAAAGACAGTCTGACAGTCAGAGAGGAAGAATGTGTGTGTATGTTTGGGCGGCTAATTGTGAGATTGTAATAATTGATTCGGTTTCGTAGTCTTAATAATAATTTATTCATTAAAAAAATATAAGATTTTATTGTGAGGCGTCAAACAGAGGTTGAAGGTTAGGTTGAAAAGAATAAAATGAAATGGAAGAATCTGAAAAATATTTTACCAATAAATGAATATTTGCTCCCATCATGACGTAATAAGTTTCAATAAGAAACTTTTAATTCGTGAACTGTTAATAAACTATCTGAAACGTAGTGATCCGAAACCACAGTGAATGAGAGGGGTCTCCCATGTTTTTGTATTCTGTGAATGCGTATGTGTGCATCTAGGTTTCTACATCCATCTATCGACGTATACACCCATTTATCCATCTCTCTCTCAAACTATCTATCTATCTATCTATCTATCTATCTATCTATCTATCTATCTATCTATCTCTATATATATAAATATATATATATATATATATATA
>NC_068985.1:89702559-89703697 GCF_001194135.2 Octopus bimaculoides
ATATATATATATATATAAATATATATATATACAAATATTAAGTCATTGTTGTGAATTTTCAACGCTGCATGCCGAACAAGGCCTGCTGTTACCTATATCGCCGCATATCGCTATATGTTACATTGCTTGAAATTCTTCGAGCAGTCAGTAGTAGGTATAAAATCTAACTTTCAGGAACAGTAATAGATTATTGGTGTAGAAGGTTGTAGGTTTTTCCCATATCGAAGTTCGATAAACCAAACTCAATTGATTTATAGCTTACTTTAAGAACCTAGGTTTGCTACGAATGCTAATAAAAATCTAGATTGACGAAATGGTGCATGAGAATCCAGGCTAGATACGTTTCTTAACTTGTGGACGTTAACGTAACATTCATTTAATTAAGGTAACTCCGGCCTGTGGTGTAGGCATTGGAGTAGACCTTCGTTTAGTATTTATTACACCCAAGGATCTGCTAGCTAGAAATAGTATATATGTAGCCTGGATTATACTTGCTCTGTTCCTGAAATTCCTATATATACATACGTACACACTTATATACATATAGATATATGTGTGCATGTGTGAGTGTGTGTGTGTATGTATGTATGTACGTAGTCAATCCGAGGAAACGAAGAAAATACGCAAGAAAGAAGCAACAACGCGAGAACGTAGTTCGTGCAAAGTATTAAAATACGCTCAAGGAAGGAAATAAAGGGTGTTTTGCGTTTCGAGCAAAGCTCTTCTCCAGAAAGGGGAGACAGCGGAAAGTCCAAGAGAAAAGGAAGATGGGGAAAATAAATCGCCAACAATCCACATGTTGTAACATTTTGAAATATAATTATATTGAATCAGTTTAAGGGCAACATAGAATATAGAATATCCAATGACTGCATCACAAAGAAGAACCGTTTCCTTATTATTTCTCTTCGACCGAAAAACATGATGTCCCTTTAAAGACAGCGGGATTTTCAGGATTCAGAATGTACGACGAATAGTTAAAATAGTTAAACCAACGAACAGATGGTACATAAGTTCACAAATGTTAAAAAGCATTATCAAGCAATAGAAGTGCATATTGGTACCCGCTTGGACTAATTATCCCCATCGACGAAATATTTTGGGAAAATTGTATTAACTAGACTATATATATATATAT
>NC_068985.1:89703907-89706732 GCF_001194135.2 Octopus bimaculoides
ATATATATACATATACGTACATATATGCAAACGTACGTACATAAACGATAAACTGTCATGAGTTATGAGACAAGAATATATTTATTTAACCACTAATAATTATTGGGATTACAGCCTTTTTGCTGCCTGCGAAACGGCTGTAACGCTAATAACGATAAATGGTTGAATAAACATAATCGTCTCTCATAACTCTTGTCGTTTTATGTTTTATACGCTCATTATGTGATAACTGCATCGATCGGATGCTCTGCATTTCAGCTTCTTAGAAATCTTCATTATACTTCTTTCTATTTATTTTGTATATGATTTACTAGCCGTATTCTCTGGTGCTTTCCGCTATGGACACATAATCCTATGATTCTTTTTAATGCACTATATATATATATATATATATATATATATGGTATAGCGTATGTATGTGATATTCTGTATGTGTGCATACATGTTCCCACCTTCTATTATTTGTATGTATATGTATATATGTCTTCGGGTATGAATGTGTGTATGTGGGTGTATGTATGCATGTGTGTGTGTGCGTATGTCGATATTTCTTTAACTCATATCAGCATACAATATTTATTATCTGATCTCCAATCTTAACGCAAGCAACGGTTCCAATTTTTCTCTGCTGTTCTTCATCCGTTGTAAATAATTTATCTCGATAATAAGTCAGAGACAACAATGCATCAAACGGCATTTAAGTATATGAAGTGTTCGGTAAACCTGCAAACGCTTTGTTTTACAATGTCTGAGGATCTCTACTTGTGAAACCGTATCTTACATTCCAATTCATTTCAGCGCTAAAAATAATTCACCATGGTTCCCCACTCCACACACAGATATATACTTGTTCTTTATAAAACTTACTGTTGCCTAAGAGAGTGTCTGTCTCGATATCTGAAACGGTGATACTGCTAGGAGTTAAAACATCTTTGATTGCATGGAGAGAAAGACTATTAAGTCTAATATACATTAACTCAATATCAAGCATACTCCAGCATCTAGTACACAGACATTTTGATTTATTCTGTCTTCTCTATCACTGCTAAAATTGTGTCTGCTCTTCGGAGTTGGATGTAGTCATAGGTTTAGACCTATGTACACCTGTAAACCCCACCATAGACACAGAATTTCAAATTCTCGCCTCTTTGGTTTGTTTTAACACATTCCAGCAATAATATTTCGAATCATTCCTTGCACTACGGACATTCGAACTTGTAGACATTTCTAGCATCAGTATCATTACTGTAGACATGGACCTGCAAAATTTGGATCGGACCATTACTACACTATTCTGAAAGAGTCTCCGCATTATAGCACATCTGTTCCTTCCTCCAGACACAACCGTCTAAACAAACATGTAAATTATCAAATCTTTAATGGCATAATTAAAAATTTATTGACATGTGAATGTTCGATCATACGTAATTATGGAGATAACTTAATTATATTTTAAAATATAATTAAAAATATATGATTAATGATGAAGCACTTGTAGAAATAAAATTTGTTTTTGACTTGAGAGTGACATTAATATAACGATTTAACTCATTATATTTCCATTATGGAGCACAATATTTCTTTTAGACAAGATAAGATTCCTGCATTACAAATTCGGTATTGTGATTACTGACTACTATCTGATGCAAATGTTTCTCATATTGGCGAAACATTCCAATGGATGTTTGCAAGTATATTTAATTAGAGTCCAACAAATTCGTCGATAAACTGCTGAATACCTCTCTGACAGGAGCTCTGAACACGCACAGATTTTGGTGAATATATGAGTTCGTAATGTTCTGCTTATTTCAGTGCGTGGATGACAAATTATCACACAGAAATAACAGAAAACGTCAAATATTTAATAGTAAAACATGTGATGTTTAAAGTTTGGTTATTTACTTAATTTCTTATTGGAATGGAGTTTGCAAACAGCAATATTTTTCGGTATCACTGACTGTTTAGTTACATTTAACCTAAATCAGTTTGATAGAATTCCGATGTAGCAGGGCAGTCGGCGAGAAGGCACGAAATATGCCAAAATCACGTGATATAACAGCCTCAAACGCAGGTGAAAACAGAATTTAGCCTGTCGATATGATGGGCTTTTTAACACGCTAATTTAAGCAAGAAGTTTGCTCAGGTAAGTTAACAAAGCCTTTTGCGTTTAAAATAATAGAATGGTCGGAAAGGTAAAGAACTCCATCGGTCATGAATGACCATCGGATTGCACCTAGGAAGTTACTCTCCGAGGCATTAGTTCGGACGAAGTTGTTTATGAAAGACCAACAGTCGCCCATGCATACCAGATTACCCTCTCAACATCACTGATGTTATCGAAGGGAAAGGCAAAAATCGCCGATACAGCTTGGCACCAGTGACGTCGCAAATCATTTGTAGAGCTGAGTGAAATGGAGCAACGTGAAATAAAGTGTCTTGCTCAAGAACACAACACACAGCCTGGTTCGGGAATAGAGTTCACTTCCTCATGATTATGAGACTGATATTATAACCGCTGTTATATCCGAAGTGCAATTAATGCATATATTATTTAAGGCGGCGAACTAGCAGGAACGTTAGCACGCCAGACGAAATGTTTAGCGATGTTTCGCCACTCGTTATATCCGGAGTTCAAATTCTACCGAGGTCGAGTTTGCCTTTCATCCTTTCGGGATCGGTAAATTAAGTACCAGTTGCATACTGGGGGCCGATCTGATCGACTGCCAAACCCAAGAGTTTCGGGACTTGTGTCTAGAGTAGAAAAGAATATATATATTCCTTTATTTCTCTGAATCTGGTGACCGAATCCATGCTGGTGCACCACC
>NC_068985.1:89708016-89709058 GCF_001194135.2 Octopus bimaculoides
TTATATTATTTGATAATCACATATACCGTACCAGATGAAATACATTTATTTGTTGACGTTAACATTGCGATACAATATATGTATATATCTGTGTGCATGTGTCGTTATTTGTGAGCGTCGACAGCAAGCGGGGGATAGAGAGAGAGAGAGAGAGAGAGAGAGAGAGTAGATCGATGCATAGATATAGTTAGAGATATATCATTATGCACACACATAATTATACCCACATACACTCACGTATATTCTATTCAATGACACACAGACACACTAAGAGAGGGAGAAACAAAAGTAAACGAAAGTAAGGGGCACCGTGTGAGAGTAAGTGAGTGTGGAAGAAATACGGGGTGTATGGGTGAATGAGATTAATGGGACATATGTAAAGGTAAATAAATACGGGGAAAGTGGATAATATAATAAAAAGAGAATGTCATTTGAATGTGGAATATGGGCGAATAATGTAGCCAAACGAATAGAAATCACCGTCATATAAATGTTAATAAAACAAACTCATAGCTTTATGTGGTGAATGTTGTTATATCTGTATTGTCTAACTTTTATCATAATGCAACTTACTTTCGTACATACTGAATCACAGGAATAGGAAGTAAGTGCTATAAAATGTTAAAACCTAAAAGAAAACCACGTTATATAGCAGCAAATCATGTGTTAACGTTTGATATGATCCTACATGTATTCTATTGTGAATAGTTTTGACATCCTTAGCAAATTCACCAGATGGAAATGTTATTATTATGTGTTGCAAATTCCCATTCAATTCTGGTCACGACCTGATAAAGAGATATAGAACAACAAGATGTACGTTGGATACGTTGATCACGAAACGTTAAAATCGATTGTAAGCTAAGACACACACACACACACAACCATATGCACACACAGGCACAACATCGTATATATTATTAAATATTCACACATTTGCGCAAGTACCGATACATACACATACACACATACAGACATACATATATATACGTTCATACATTCATATATATGTATATATATATATATATATATATATATATAT
>NC_068985.1:89709348-89712312 GCF_001194135.2 Octopus bimaculoides
TATATATATATATATATATATATATATATGTGTGTGTGTGTGTGTGTGTGTGTGTGTCTGTGTGTGTGTATTTATATGTATATGTATATACGTGCACGTACACTGATACATATATACCTATATAGATAATCATATCCATAGGTATATGTTAATATATGCCTCGTTTGTTGTTGTAGAGATATACGCGAGTGAATATAATTGTGAGTGCGTTTCTACGCAGTTAACAATTACACATGAATATTTCATTCGTACATTTAACTCGTCTCTGCAAAGCTTATACATCCGAATGAAATATTACCCGCATGCACACAGTCACACACGTTTGAATTTGTACATTTTGTATTTACTATTTTCTTTATAATTATTTTATTCTTTATTCTTTAGTTTTTTATTTTTAATTAATTTTATATATATTCAATGTTCAGACCAGAGGATGTTCGAATCTGACTTGTTTCAATATTAATTAATTCGTCTACCAACAACGATTTTCGATTATTGATCTCTGCGTAAGTTTTAATGCCTGTAAAACCTCATTACACGTGCGATACACCTGAGATAAATACTAATCGAGATCTTGAAAATATTTCGTTGGAACCGATTTTATATATTTTCATTCGAAAGGCATTAAATTCCACCTGACTGTCAATACATTAGCTTGGGGTATAACAGAGTTACGCATTACTCTCCACTTCTTCCAGGATTCCATTGACTCACAGTGAAACAGCCTTTCAGATGGTACAGGTATGGCTCAAATCACTGAATATCGTAACTTGGCAAAAGCAGAGAGGAGTAGATGGAGAGATGGCACCACTCAACATGCGTCAAACAGTGTCACTGATGTGTGAACAAGATCTTATGTCACGAACAAATGTCTCTAAGGATGAAAGAAATTCAGTACCTGAAGTGTAAGTCTGGGAGAGCAGCAGACAAGCAGAATGGAAAAATTGGTTGGTACAGTTACGGATGTGAGGTTAGTAGTTTGCTTGCCAGGTGCATGTTCTCATGTCGATTCTTACTGCGTGGTTCCTTATGCAAACGTCTTTTATTATAGCCACGAGCAGACGAGAACCTTCTGAACGGATTTGGTAACCAGAAACTGAAAAATGAATTGTCGTATATCTGTGTGTGTGTCAGTGTGTGGGGTGTTATGGGGGTACGGGGGTGTTGCGTATGTCCGTCTTTATATCTGTGATTGTTGTCCGCTATTGCTTTTCAACCGTTCAGCAGTCCAGCATAAGGTGCCTACAAAATAAATATCAGGCTTTGTTGTCGATTTGTTCGGTTAATAGTTCTGGATGGCGGTGAATAAGCATGGCCGCAGTTTAATTCGTAAAATGACTAAAATGAAAAGAAAAAAATGAATAATACAATATAGAGTAAGGTAAGAGAATAAGCCCCTGTACTTCGCCATGATAGAACAAAACCTATATGTTGAAACGGAGACACCTGGCCTATTGGTTAGAGTAGCGAATTTGCGGTTGAGGGATTGCATGTTCGTATCTAAGACCAGACGATGTGTGTTTTTATGAGTGAAGCACCTAAATTTCATGCCACCCTGGCAGAAGGTAACAGCTAACTTCTGCTGTCACTTTCGCGACGACTTTATCTAATTCTTTCCTCCTGCATCTCCTGCGACGGACGGGCGTCCCATCCAGGGGTGGGGGTACATGTACATCAATGAAACCGGGAAACCGGCCTTATGAACTAAGTATAGATCGAGAAAGAACAAACAACAACACAATTAGATGTGAGTTCCTATAGGACGTTTCATATTTAAGGTAAATGAGTCGGAGTTTTACAGTGAATGCGACAAATGTTAAAAGCAACTTAATGGTTCCTAGCCTTTCCTTTTGTACACATAGATATACTCAGAGTTTCTCGTTCCCGTTCGTCAAAAACAAACGATATACTGCGTGCCAACACTTCTGCCGCTTCAACATAACACAATATCATTATATACTCTAGGTACAAAGCCCAAAATATTCGGGAAGGGGCCAATGGATTATACCGACCCCTGTACGCAAATGGTACTTAATTTATCGACACCGAAACGGATGAACGGCAATATCAACCTCGGCGGAATTTGAACTCAGGACGTAAAGGCGGAGGAAATGCCACTAAGCATTTCGCCCGGCGTGCAAACGATTCCTCCGCTTTTACATGAAATTATATTGCATCAACAATTATAGACAGATCATTTTTATAACATTTGAGAGCGTTTGTTTCTAAACAAGCATTGCATATTGGGTGAAGCTGCTGCCGCATGATTCGTGCGAAAATATCAGGAAACCATACAACGTGATTTTTTTCCACGCTGATTTCCATCCACCATTGCAACTTAAATAATTATGGTATTAATTTTACATAAGTCAGTTTGTAGTGAACACTTCTAATTCTACTTACATTTTGATCGATATACTGGCATTCATACATCTGTATACACGTAAACCTATATACACAAATATTTATGCAAATGTATACATGAGTGAATGTGTATACATTCGTATATATGCATATATGTAGAGACACACACACGCATATCGATATATACTTATACGTAAATGTATATGTATATATATATATATATATACGTTGATTTCATTACGACGACGAGGGTTCGAGTCAATCCGATCAACGGATTACCCTGCTCGTGAAATTAACGTGCAAGTGGCTGACCACTCCACAGTCACGTGTACACTTAACGTAGTTCTTGGAGAGATTCAGCGTGAAACAGAGTGTGACAGGGCTGGCCCTTAGAAATACAGGTAAAACAGAAATAGGAAGAAAGAGTGAGAGAAAGATGTGGTGAAAGAGTACAGCAGGGTTCGCCACCATTACGCCCTGCCAGAGCGTCGTGAAGCTGTAGGTGTTTTCGCTCAATAAACACTCACAAATTGGTACCGCGATCGTCGACCGTGAATCCGCTGGCCAAACCACTTGGCCATTGCGCCTTCACTATCTATG